>NW_023479263.1:0-2416 GCF_013731165.1 Rhagoletis pomonella | reverse complement strand
TTCTATGTAAATGAGATGGAAAGCAATGCAATGCACTTTAAGTGAAAGCTGCTGTAGCCTAAAATGAGCTACGTATGTAAGTACGAGTACTTAGCATATATATAAGGCTGGAGTTGAAAAAAAATTAGAAGAAGAAATTTAAATTCGTGTAAGTCATTAATGTAGTGGCCTCTTTAATAATTTAAACTGGAATCTGTTTGGGAGTGGGGAAACAAACTTTTTTTTTTGATGTTGGGTTGAACCGGGCTTGAACGCAGGCCCTGCAAAATGATAGCGCGCACTGCGAACCACTACACTACAGCGGAATCCGACACATGTATAAACTACAATATTTTCATGGTTTGCAATTAGAAACCTGGGCGTATGAGTAACGTATTTCTGAGTGCAATACTGCCCATTTAACCAAATATTAGGCAGCATTTCACCAGGTTCATTGAAGATGAAAGAAATTTTGTAACTATTTCTCAATGCACAACTTGTACAGTTTTTGGCTACTCATTAAATTCCAGTGCACTTTTATATTTATTCATTTGTAATCAGTACTACCATTTTAACTACATACCTATTTATGTATGTATACTAAATTAAATCCAATAAATTAATAAACTATAACTGTTTATAGATTTCTGAGCGCTTGAATTTTAATGCACTTATATTTATTTTAAATAAATTAAATCTCAATATGCTCCAGTTTAAATAAAAAAATTATTATTTACCTGAATTGGATCCGCTAATTTGGTCCCGCCCAAAATTTATTATTTTTATTGAAACATTTTCATTCTTGAAATTCTCCACAAACGCGCATCATAACACGGTTAATCGCACAACGAAATACATATGTTTTGACGCCCATACTGCATTATTTTCTTTATCTTATAAGTTTACTTAAACAGCGATTTTCAAACAGGTGGCAACCCTCATCAAAAATATTTTCTGCAGTAAACTTTCCTAAACCTCTTCATATTGATATCCATATTGCAATTTTCAATTTATCTCATCAATTAAATTAAATTCAAATTTCAAACAGGTGGCAACCTTCCACAAAAACATTTCCACCTATAAGCCTTGTTAAACCTCTTTTTTTTTTGGTGTACATGCTGCATGATTTTCTTTATTTTAGCAATTTTCAAACAGGTGGCAACTCTGAAATTTTTTGTGTTTCTATATTTTAAGTTAGACTTCTACCGCATTCAATTCCATGCTTTCGATTGCGAGTGATTCGCGTGGAAACATACAGACAGACAGACAAAAATTCCAAAAATGGTGGACTTGGCGCCTATTGCTCTATTAAACCCCAGTCTCTCCCCCCTTCCCTTTCAGTACGTCTGGAAGGTGACATGCCCTTTTTCCATTGGCCCAAATTTTTCTCCATGAGTATGCTATTGATCTCGTATATCTCCATGACAAGTTCCAATACTCTACCATGAACACTTCCAGAGGAATGCAGTATGAATAATTCGGTTTGTATGAGAAGTGCCACGTTTTTCCTATAACCCCCATTTCCTTCCATGAGTAACGGATTGACTTCATATTTATCCATACCATCGTCGAGTACTTTGCCATGAACACTTCCATAGATATACAGTATGAAATATTGAGTTTGTATGGGAGCCACGCCCCAATTAAATATCGATTTTTTAACCTATAACCATCCTTAGCAAGTATGCAGTAGGTGTCCGAAAAAAAAGTCGGTACAGCCGTTCTCGGGCTTTGCGAACAGGAAAAAACCGGGTTTCAAAATAGATATTAATACAGATAATATGTGTACCGAATTTCAAGCAAATCGAACCATTAATAAAATTTTTTCGCATAGATCGGTCCCTGATTCATGAATATCGGACCTGCCGTTCGCGAGATTACCTGCTAAAAAATAAAGGAGCTTCTCTTTGTATAATTAGTGTAGATATTGTTGCTCTATATTCACTTAAGCTGCATGTTATTGAGATGAGATGGCTCCTTGTTCAATAACTTTCCCTTTACTCCATGCGTATGGAATGGGTTTTATATTACTTGACAGAAAGTTCAACCGGTCACTCATACAGTGGCGGTCAAAAATAGATGAATGGTGTTTGGTTTTTAATATTTACAATATTTTTTCAAGCTAAAATTTGTTTGATATTTTTTATAAAAATATGGTTGATGCTTTAACAAAAACTATATAAATCACGCTTTCAAACTTTATACAGAACTTATAAAAATTCCATAAATTTTTATCTAAATTTCGAGCTTTTTATCCAGAATTTTTAAAAATTTTTTGTTCTAGTAAAATTCTAGTAAAACTAGTCCAAGTTTTGAGAGGCTTTTTCGGTTTTTTTGACAAGCATGAACCATATTTTTATAAAAAAATATCAAAAAAATTTTAGCTTGATAAACATTAAAAATATTAAAAACGAAACACCATTCATTCATTTTCGAC
>NW_023479262.1:0-2416 GCF_013731165.1 Rhagoletis pomonella | reverse complement strand
AATCACGCTCTGACAGCAGTTCGCCATACTCTTGAAACCTGCCGTAGCACAGTGCTGTGTCTCCATATAAAAAGTGGGCAAAAATAGAATAATGGACGGATTTGAGTAAAAATTCGTTTCTTGGTGGATTAGAGTACGGAGATTTCAAAAATCAATTTTTTTTTTACCTAGCTCTTACATTTTTTCATGGAAACTGAGATTGAAACTGCAAAATTTGATATTCAGAAGTAGTTCCAATACTGAGTAGTTATTTTATTATTTATACAGGGCGTTTTCCTAATAATATTAAAGACTTCAAGGCTTCATTCTATGGCTTAATTCATGGCAAATAAGATTCCCTATATCTCTCTTACGCAAACCCTCTAGGAATGGCAGCTACTTTCATTTTGGTCCTTTTTGACTACAAAATGTTTTTTTAAATTGATTATATCTTTTGGTGTGGATGTCACACGCTTAAAAAATATGATTCATTCAAGACGACATTAAATACTCAAAAGACAAATATAATTTTGTTTTCCTTTTTATTAGTTACTTCGCACGAACAAGAGTTGTTGCAAAATACTGAATCAAAAATTATTTGTTTTATCTAACGCCGTTTGTTGGATGACAAATCAATTAACCTGGAAAAAATATTTATTTTTTAATAACTTATATGGCTTGTCGAAAAGATATAAGACCGTCATATCGCAAAATAGGTAATCGAGTAAATTAATTAATTCAGACCAGCCTTTTGCAAAATAATACTGTGAAAAGTTGTCAATGTAAATTAAAATGCCATTTACTGATCTAAACTCGAATTTATTTTTAAAGGCTATTGAATGTTTTTGGAAGACATATTAGATAATTTTTTGTTACCTCAGAGGGACTAGCGCAATGATGAACATAAACTCATCCGTTAATTTGTCGTCACCAAAATTTTGCTTATAGCGGCTATGCCCCGAACTTCCATCCATGCCCCACTTACAAACCAAAGAAGCTTTGGTTATGTCACCATTATTCTAAAATACTTTTCGTTGTTTTCAGCAATAATGATTTCAGATCAACTTCGGCTGAATATTCAGTCGATTTAATCGTTGGCAGCAAAGTTTGTTTTTTTGTTTGCAATGCGTTTAAGCTCGGTATACAATCTTTATGCAACCGGTTTATTTTTGCACGTAAACTATTATATTTACGATCTGATAAGTTCAGATCTATGTATAGTGCGAGTGAATCAGATATGTGCAAACCTTCTGTACTACTTTCAGAACATTCAACTTTGCTTGCTTTTTTCATTTTTTTCAGAGCATACTCGAGCTCTTCGATGGAATAGTTTTTCAACAAATGCTCTACCCTTCGATTTTTTGTTCTCCGTGAAGCTTCGCAAAATTCTTCTTTAGAAGGTCTTCCCCGTTCAGCACATTTATCCTTATTTCCATTGGAATCCGGAAGGGAAAGGAATGTCCAATTTAGCCATTTAGAATATGTTTTTTCAAAATCGCTTCTTTTGCGGCCACTATAATTCCACTTATTTTTCATCTCACTATTAAAAAGTTTTATTTTTTGATTCAAAAGTGCTTTGTCGCATTTAGCGTGTATTAATTTGTCTTCAAAAAATGCAGATAATACAGACACTCTATCTGATGGACGAGTAGAAATCCAGATATCAGCTAAATTGAGTTTTTTATAATTGAATTCATATTAATATTAGTTTTTTCAGTATTTTACGCTTCACTACACAGCACAGAACACTACCGCGTGTGTCTACAGTAATAAACTTTACTATTTTTAAAGAATGTTTTGGCATTTAAGTAATGGAAAATACTGTGGTAACTGTAATCAGTGAAATTTTTTTTTTGCAAAAGTTTATTTTATAACCTTAAAAAAAACGATTTTCTTCGAAAATCGCAATGAGTCTGCAGACTTTTTTTTTATTTCAAAGAAAAATGCCCCTTATTTCAAATAAAAGAATAAAAAAAAACATACTTTTACATATTTTTTTTTATCCCTTTGTAAACTTAGGAATTTTTTAAATTTTCTGCAACAAATTTTAGGTTGTAGCAAATAGGCCATTCCAGCCAGGAAACTCAATATTTTTTAAAAAGCTCTTACAGATTTTCTAATTAGAAAAATTGTGTCTTAAGATAAAGTATGATAAATTGTATTTTTAGCAATTTTTTTTTTAAAGACTCCAGCTAAAGGCATTTTCATAAAAGAAAAAATATATAAAAAACACACAACTTTAAGAGGTTTTTGTGAGAACCTTATGAGATAAAAACAAAAACTAAGTCCAGACCCTTAATATAGGATAAATTTCCTTTCCAACGATACCAAACACGTTGACATACGTGACAACAATTTTTGTGATTTTTGCCCGCTCATACAGCACTGTGCGTAGGTCGCATAACTTTCTGATAAAACTTTCAGGTATTTCTTTTTG
>NW_023479261.1:0-2416 GCF_013731165.1 Rhagoletis pomonella | reverse complement strand
GACGGACGGACGGACGGACGGACGGACGGACGGACGGACAGACAGTCACCGCTTAATCGATTTCTCTTTTCATTCTGATCATTTATGTATACATTTGTCTATATCTATCTCGATTCGTTTTGCCTGTTACAAACAACCGTTATGTGAACAAAGTTATAATACCCTTGTGCACAAGTGCGCTCGGGTATAAAAATGTAAAATAAGCAACAATGTAAACATATACTAATTTTGTTATTATGCAGGCTAACTGAGGAACAGCGAGAATCATATATACAATCTTTATTTGATGAAATTTGTGACGATGACGCTCCCTATGACTTTGACTCAGAAGATGAAGAAGAAATTCAAATCAATGACATTGAAATTGCTGATGACGATGCTGAAGTTTCGCAAAGTGCCGCAGAAGTATTACCTGATTATGCGGACTATGAGGATGATGAAGAAGAAGAAGTAGAAGAAAATAATGAATTACCTGCTAGTGCCGAAAAATTTGTTGCACGTGATGGTACTGAGTGGATGAAAGAACCAAATGTAAGTCGTCAGGTACTCAGACAAAATATTATAAGAGAACGTTCTGGACCAGCTAGATGCACTGAAATGTTGTCAATAGAGCAAACATTCAAATGTTTCATGAACGTTGAAATGGCTGATATAATTATGCGCCACACAAATAAGTTAGCAAAAGAAACTTATAATGCTTACAACAATGCGCATCCAAACACAACTCCTAAGTCATGGACGCCTGTGTCAATAACAGAGCTGTATGCATTTTTTGGCATACTTATTATGACTGGTGCGAACCATAGCAATGGAGAACATGTTCGAGATTTATGGAGCGTCAAAAACTATCCTTTATATCGCGCCACAATGGGAGTCAACCGTTTCTGTTCGATATTGCGGTTCCTAAGATTTGACGATAAAAACACTCGTGCAACACGCTTACTAACTGATAAAGCAGCACCGATCAGTGAGTTGTGGACGATGATGAACAATAATCTTGCTGCACATTACAAGCCCAGCTCATGCTTGACGATTGATGAACAATTATTTCCTTACCGTGGACGCACACGGTTTACGCAGTACATACCGTCAAAACCTGCTAAATATGGTATCAAGGTTTGGTGGATTTGCGATGCCACAAATGCATATCCACTGCATGGACAAATATATACTGGCCAAGCAGAAACTGGTAGGGAAACGAACCAAGGCGAACGAGTGGTGAAGGATTTGTCTGCCAAATACCAAGGAAGTGGCCGAAACATTACAATGGACAATTTGTTTACGACCTTGCCAGTTGCAGAACTGCTTCTCACCTGGAAACTCACGATCGTTGGAACTTTGCGCAAAAACAAATCATATATTCCTCAAAAAATGAAGCATAACAAAAACAGGACAATTGGTTCAACGACATTTGGCTTCAAAAATAATGTGACAATGTGCTCTTATGTTTCCAAAAAAAATAAAGCAGTAATTTTGCTTTCGACCATGCATAATGATGCTGAAATAGCTGACAGTGGGAAACCTGAAATAATTGAATATTATAATCGTACCAAAGGTGGTGTTGATCGAATGGACCAAATGTTTGCGGAATATCCAACACAAAGACAAACAAAACGATGGCCACTAGCGATGTTCTTCAACATGTTGGACATTACAGCTCTTGCAGCCTACATTGTCTACGATTTGAATAACCCTATGTTGCCTTGGAGAACAAACAACAAGCGTAAGCAGATCCTGCGCAGCTTGGCTGAAGCATTGTGTATGCCCATTATTGAAGCCAGAGCCATAAATCGTCAAGTGACGCGAAATTTTTCGACTAAAATTGCTATTGAAGCATATTTCAACCGACCGGTGGAATCAATGGTGTCAACAGCAGCATCAACATCTGCCGCAGCGCGCACGCCAAAACCTGTGTCCGGATCTTGCTATTTATGTTACGCACAAGAGGAAAAACGCCGTAGAAAAACCAGAAAGCTGTGCGACAAATGTAAGAAGCCAATGTGTCTTGAACATTCGGTCATATCAACAAATTGCTCTATTTGCCATGATTTTCCTTAGATATAAGATGCGTTTTTATAATTTTTATAATAAAAGTCAATAATATAATGTGTGAAATGAATATTTTTAATTTTTCAAATAAAAAAATAATATAAAAAATGTTTTTTTTTTTATTATTATGAGGATTTTTACTATTGGGGTACAAACATATCCCGGGTGTCTGTTTACGTATATAATGTGTTTGGAAGGCTGTAGCTCCTGAACCAATGGTCCGATCTGGTTCAAATTTTGAATTTGAACTCAAAACTAAATAATCTTCCTAGATCCGGTATAGAGGTATAGCGGTTCAAAAGTTACAACACTTCAAAGTTGAAAGTGGATACATTTGTACCCGGGTGTGTGTTCTAGGGTTAAAAAA
>NW_023479260.1:0-2417 GCF_013731165.1 Rhagoletis pomonella | reverse complement strand
TGGTTTACGACATACAATAATACGACACTTACGACACCATTGTGAATCCCTCAATTGTCTCTAAAAGTGTGCTTCGGAAATTTGATTTTAAAATAGATATCTTAAATAATCTACGCCATTAAATTTAAATTTGTGACAAAAGTAAATATATCTAAAAATTACCTCGTTGTTAAGGCTGTCGAAAAAAAAATTAAAAATATATGAGAATATTTTTTTATTTGATTGTTGAAAAAGTTCTGACCGCCAGAGATCGGGCTATTCTGCACATGGAAGATATGTAAAAGCAGAAGCAGCGTTCTTTAAGAATTCAAAAATAAAGTAGCCACATTCGTCCAAGCCTCATCTTTGGAGTGGAGGCTTTCAAAGGCGCTTTATGGCTTTAGAACCATTTTTTGAGTATCTCTAGTCAAGCTCACAGACAAAACGCTGCCGAAACTCTCCTTCATCAAGCCATAGAGAGAATAAATAATTCCTTAAAGGGGTCCTTGCAGAGATCTAATTGCAATCATTGGCAAGGGCATACAAAGTCTAGGAACGACTTCTGAATTTTATTCGAAAGGGTCTGAGGACTTTCACAGACTACCTGACAAGACTTAGGTCAAAGACTCTTACACTTAAGGTCTAATCAATTCGATGATGATGGGCTTCTGCTTTCACAACATGCTCGACAAGATCTTATAGCCAAGGCTTAGTAGGCTGATCCTGTATTCTACATAAGAGTTGATGCATACACCTTAACAACTACTTTTACATTTCAAAGCTCCCTCAACCACCATAGGGAGTCTCGATTGTCTCTTACGCCGACGATTGCTCGATCATGGCGACTGGGAATGGAATTGATAACCTGTGTTCGAAAGTAAACCGACATAGACGATACGGAGCTTCATCTGCCTCGGAAGACACGAACAACAATAGCCCAACTTCGCTCTGGCTACTGCAGCAGGTTAAACTCATACCTGAGTAGATTGAATGAGGATGTGCCAAATGAGTGTCCGGCATGCGAAGAGACCCCACATGACTTGAAACATCTCTTCGCATGCCCGGAAAACCCGACAACCCTAACGGCTTTGTGCCTGTGGACCGACCCGATAGAGGCTGCACGCTTCCTAGGGCTGCCGTTAGTGGAACTTGATGACAACGACTGAGATATCAACCGATCTGGGCGGGGTTGTTGTAGCCGCTGCAACAACAACAACAACTACTCGCCGCCACATACGAATAGCTTAACTGGTAGGCCGTCAGCTTTAGTAGCTTTGTTGTTTTTCAACTGTTTCATTGGTATTCGTACCTCGTCATAGTCGGGTAGTGGGACATCGGTACCGTCGTCATCGACTTGTGCTCCGTTTCACTTTATCCACTACTTTCAGTGCTGTTATCATTTAAGGTGTTCCCTCGAAAATATAAGTATGTTCTCAGACATCGGTCACTAGGTCGCCGTTGTTGTTCTTACAAGAGTAGCTCATTGCACTTACAAGTTCGGATCTTCCTTTCTTTATTCCAGAAAATGCGTCTCGCTTCCCTCTTCAGCTCCCTATATAAATATGTATGTAACACCTTGTATGCATCTTTTTTCTCTGCAGTTGTTCTTTTGGGATCTCTGAAATCCAGCTATCTTTACGGCGTCGGCTCGTAATGAGCGGTAAGTGTAGTTATATTGCTATCACGGTTTGTTCAAGAGTGCGATCTGTGAGAGCAGGGGTTCGTGCCGTATGGCGTCTGTTGTTATTGCAGATATTCGACGTTGAGCTTTCTTTTCTTTTCTGGATGCACACTTTTTGCTGTACAGAGACATGTGTGCTACTTAGCTGCAACAAGATAGTGGTCGAAGTAGTTGTTTGGCCCGCTGAGTGTACGTTCAGCCAAAACACGATCCGGAGGCATATACCTTGATGCGCCTTCAAATGCCGGAACCCGGTGCTATAGACTACCATGCTTCGGGCCCGGCGAAGTCCATCAGCCTCAGACCGTTGTCGGACGTTTCGTCGTCAAGGCTGATTTTTTAGAAGGTGGCACCAAAGATTTCTTCCTTGACTATCATGGCATTGAAACTGCCTAGCAAGATGCTTATATCGTCACATGAGACGGTATTTTATGGATCAGTCGACAAGAAACTGGTTCACTGGGGTGAACGACAGCACTCGGCGAGAGAGTCTCTCTCACACCACAAATTCGATAACGCAAGGTGTCACAGGTTTTCTACCTAGCCCTGTCCATTTCATTTCTTGCATGATGGTGATACCAGCCTTAGTCTTACGAGGACATCAACCAGCCAGGCACAGCCACTTTCACCATCAAGGTTTCGGACATTTCAGATTCATGCCGTCAAATCTTAGAGATTTGTAAGTTCACCGTAGTCGCATCATTTGTTCTTTAAATTGGTTTTGGCCACTTCCTGGTGAATGATGATCCAAAACTTA
>NW_023479259.1:0-2417 GCF_013731165.1 Rhagoletis pomonella | reverse complement strand
GCATCTTCTTCAAGACGAGCCGAATCTGGGCCAATTGCTCATCTTCATTCCCTTCGCAAGTTCCCAAGCTTGCGGTGACATGGTTGTCGCTGTTTGCAGCAGCCGGCGTTTGAAGACGCCTATCCCGGCTGCCGGGAGTTACCGTTTGGCAAGGTGTAGCCTTCTGCGCCACGCCGGCGGCTTTCTCCGTGCTCGTGGTGCCGGAATTTGCCTGCAGAGGAGATTGTGGCGGGGAGCGCACGACTCTACTGCTCTTCCTGAATGCGCTGCATTCTTCCTCCGTATCGTCGACGTTGGTTTCATTTGTTGGTTTTGTTTTAATCATTTTCAATCAATTGGGTCTCCGCTTCAAGCCGCTATCTCCACACCTAGCACAGTCGCTTTTAAGTGTCCCGAAGTTCCCTTCTCTCAAAGGAGCAGGCCATCGCGAGGGTTGACACAAGTCCTTATGGGATATTGTGTTCAGAGCCAAGACAGCGCAAAACCAGGAGTAAATCTCAACTGGACCTGTGCGGCCAACTAAATGGCGACGTGTATTGAACGTACTTGAAGACCTGCCAGGGTTTTAACGAGACGGAGGCGATCGCAGCATTAGCCCACCAGCCATTTCTGTGAGGTGTCACCCTCACATAATAAAGTGGCGGAATGCTGCTCTCGCCAGCCCAATATCAGACTAATCGTATACATGCTCCAGTATGCCATGAACAGGATCTAACTGGTCTCAATCCAGGGATGCTTTTTGGAAGGCGGCATCTGTTCGCCCGGACACAGGAGATTCATCAAGCATTTCTGATCTTTTAAATCAGGCCCTCGTCTCCTGCCGCTCTTGGTCTGGGACTGCTTATTGGTTATTCGCAGCTAACCTACCGGAGTAGGCCGTACACGATCCGCCCTGTGTGACCCCGGTAAGGTCCTGAGCTTAGCCCTTACCATATCCATATTCATTCATTAATGAAAAGAAAAAATTATATATTCTATGCTAAGGGATTGGAGAAAATTAGATGGATTCAACATTTATTCGGATACGATATTATTTTATATAATTAAGATGATTTAAATTGTCCAAATTTAAAGAATTTATATATTAAAATTATAAATATAAATACTTGTAAATATCATGAAAATTCTATGATATGTGCAGAAAAAATGTAATAATATTAAGAAAGTTTATTTCTTCATTAAATATCTAATGATAAATAAAAATAAATAAGTAATTATAAAACTTTATTTTATTTCAAATTAAATTTTTTTTGTTCTCATCATCAACATCAGCAGACCTTTCCATTCATATGTGAAAGATGAAAAGATTTCCTATTATTTTTGAATTTGTTAGACATTCGGTGACTCTTTTGAATTTAATAAATTTGTCTTTCAATGAACATAAACGCGAAAAACAAGTATCTTAATCTTTTTTTGAAACGATGTATTATTAATATCTCCTGCTTTCTATAACAAAATATGAGTTTTCATAAGAAGTATGCTTAACAACTTTTCTCACTAAGTCAGCAATATATGAATGAATGAATAATGCTGGATGAATAAAACATTTAAATATACACATACTTTTATGAGCATTTTTTTTTGTATATGTTTATGTGGGATTCGTTATCGTCCACTTGGCGTTACTATACTTTTTAGGCAAACAATGATGATGAAATCAAGATCAAGGCTATTTATAATATTAGCATTTGATTTGAATCATATAATGAAATGTAAATAGGATAATAAAAAATAAATATATTCTTTGACAGCAACATTGAGTTTAAGATTATTTCCACATTTTAATTGAATCATATTATGAAGTATAAAATAGATTACTAAAATATATGTATATTTAAATATGTTCTTTATCAACAGTTTACCTCAATGCTTTTTATATAGTTATGAAATATGTATAAATAAGCTAATACTGTACATTAGAAATTATTACTTTGTTTAAAGATACTTATAAAACACATCATGCCGGGAATCAATCGAATCCTCAATAGCGAGCATCATGGAGAGTACAACTTCGATTTCGAATTGGAGATGTTGTGCTTTGAAGACATGAAAAACCCTTATATATGTATTGAAGATGAAGATGAGGGTCCCCGGTTACAGGTTTTGGGCATCCCAGTCAGAGTAGTCCATGCTTTTTTTTTAACAAAAAATGGGATGAAGAGGATGACAATGGAAAATTCCTAACCGTTTGTGGCGGTGAAATTGAGGAGTACATAATGGAGCAACATCAAAAGCAACATGAATATGAAAGAAGGGGTTTAGATATTAAGACTAAATTAAAGTATTATAGTAGAACAAATAGGGAAGCGATGTAGGATGTAGAAGTTTATTCTAAATCATATAACAATATTGTATTTGAATATAAATTAACTGTTGAATTGGTATTTAGAAATTTAAAATTTAATTATATAGAACTA
>NW_023479258.1:0-2417 GCF_013731165.1 Rhagoletis pomonella | reverse complement strand
ACTACGTAAGTTATAAGCGATCAAATAAAAATACCCAGGTTGCGCAATTTCAACGTATACCTCAAAACGTATGTATGGTATAAAGAAGAGTGAAATATCTAGCTATGCTCTGTTTCTATTGAGTTAAAAGTTCAATTTATGAATGAAATTACCCATATTTTTAACTTTTTTTTTGTAATTTATTTATGTTTATACTATATTCTAACAATCTTTATCTTAATTTGATTTTACTATGTTGTCGAAATAATTATGTGTTCTACTTTGACGCTTATTCAGTTTAGGATCGGTTTCTCTTATGAGAAACCAGCAGTAATCACCCATCATTGCGACGTCCCAGAATCCTTGATATCGATTCTCAATTAATTTCATTTGCTGATGAAACCTTTCGCCATGTTCATCACTTTCGTCGCCAAGATTTGCCGGAAAAAAGCTCAAATGTGAGTGGAGAAAGTGAATTTTTAAAGACATATTTACGCCCATTTTCGCATAATTATTGATTAGGTCGTTCACTATCTGCTCGTAGTTAGGGCTTTTGTGTCTACCGAGAAAAGAAGCAACGACCTTTTCAAAGGATTCCCACGCTGCTGCCTCAACTGATGAGAGTAGTCCTTTGAATTGATTATTGTTGATCAACTTTCTTATTTGTGGTCCAACAAAAATACCTTCCTTTATCTTGGCTTGAGAAATATCTGGAAAAACTGTTTTCAAATAGTCGAATGCTTCGCCTTCTTTGTCCAAAGCCTTAACAAAGTTTTTAATGAGACCGAGCTTGATGTGTAAGGGTGGAAGTATGATTTTCTCTTTCTTGACAAGAGGGGTGTATTTGATGTTATCCACACCAACGGTAAACTCGACTCTTTCCGGCCAATCCTTTCTGACGTAGTGGTCCTTACGAGCTCGGCTATCCCACTTGCAGAGGAAGCAGCAGTGCTTGGTGTAGCCACTTTGTAGGCCGCATAGCATTGCAACGACTTTGAGATCAGAACATATTTTCCAATCATGCTCTTCATATTTGATAAATTTGAGTATTTTTTGCATTTCCTCGTAGGTTTCCTTTGTATTTACTGCATGTGCAATCGGGATAGAAGGCTTTTTGTTACCAATATGCAATAATACAGCCTTCAAACTCAGTTTATTGCCACTCCTTTGAATCATATGTTTGACCAAACTCTTTGAATAAACCAGGGATGTCGTTGCAGTAGCATATACTGTCTTTCTTGGTATAGTGTTTGGAAAATGGTTCGTGACGAGTTCTACTATTTGTCACCTTAACATCGGATGACACAAATTTAAATTGTTGCATACGAGAAGTGTGGATCTCGGCCTTTTCCTTGGATAGTTCCAAATCTCTTATCCAATCATTAAGTTGTGCTTGTGACAGAACGTTTCTTTCGTTTTCCATGCGAAATTCAGTACAACTTGATCCCCCGCACTCAGATGTTACTGTTGACAATGGAACTGGATCAGCAACTGCCGTTGAATGTAGTACTGCTAATGTCACTGTAGGTACGCTAGCATAGGTTACACCTCTTGATCTTCCAACGCCAAGTACTTTTGTTTGACAAATATAACACTCTATTGAATGGCAAGTAGGTTCTCTCCATATCATTGGTTTATCAAATTTTGTTTGTTGTCCTGATTCCCACTGAATCAATTCTACTCGACACGATGTACACAAAGTGTTCGGTGTCCATGGTTTTTCAGCATTTTTAGGCTCAATTCCAAAATACTTGGAGTATAAAGTTTTGATATGATCTGAGAACACTCGTCGTCGCCTTATGATAGTATATTGGCCACACATGAAACAGAACATATCTGGATCCTTATTACACTCAAATTCTCGCGTCCTTTTACTCATTTTATTTTTTTTAATAAATCACGGTTTTGAAATTAGACTTATGAACTGAACTATCTCCGGCGAGCCTTGAAGATGTTATGAAGTTTCAAAGCGCATTAACTCATATTTATACTCGGAACAAGAATAAAATTGAAAAAATCAAATCTTACCTAGACAGAAAGGTTCCTTTTTATAACAAGCCGGGAAAAGAAAATACTAGCTGTTTTAGATGTAGGCTTTAGAAATTTTCTGTGCATTATAATTTTGAAAATCTACCTGCATACTTACCCATAACTGACGGAAATACATGTTTATAACTACATGCCTACAGCAGGTTTCGAACCCAACCACTCTTCCTTTCGATGCAACCACTCTACCTACTATAATACAATTCGAGTATTAAAAGTACTATTTGATTTATTTAAAGAAAAAGTGTTATCATTGTTATGGTGTTATTCGTTTATCCGGATAATATCTCACTTGCACTTTATACCTTTAATATATGTATGTATGTATAGGTACATACATTGAAGTTGCGCAACCTGGGTATTTTTATTTGATCGCTTATAACTTACGTAGT
>NW_023479257.1:0-2418 GCF_013731165.1 Rhagoletis pomonella | reverse complement strand
TCTCAATTTTTACTCGAGTTATCGTGTGCACAGACGGACGGACGGACGGACGGACGGACGGACGGACAGACAGTCACCGCTTAATCGATTTCTCTTTTCATTCTGATCATTTATGTATACATTTGTCTATATCTATCTCGATTCGTTTTGCCTGTTACAAACAACCGTTATGTGAACAAAGTTATAATACACTTGTGCACAAGTGCGCTCGGGTATAAAAATTTTGTGTAGTGTTTATTTAATGTATAGAGTCAGAAATAATGACGAAAGATCGGAATATGTTTATAATATAAGCCTATAACGAAGAAGCAGTTTCTCTCGGAAATATTGAAAAAAAATTTGTTTCTACAATGTAAAAGATGGTTATTCAAAGCACGCAAATTTTTTTCTTTTAAAATTAGTTTGTAAAAACCTAATCACCAGTTATAGTTCTGATATTTCAGGTTCCTTAAAAAGCCCGGGTCCGGGGGACTCCCCCTTTCCCACCTCCCTCTCGACGGGCAAGTTAAAGAAAATCTTGTAAAACAACATCGATGCATCAATGCGTTGAAAACATTGATTAATATACAGTCAGTCAACAAAGTTTAGGTACAGCGAACTTTTTATAATATGGGAAATTTTTTTTTTAATAATTTATTTTTCGCTATTTTTTTATAAAAATATGGTTAATTCTGCAACAAAAACCCCAAAAATTAGAGTTCCAAAGAAAATTAAATTAAAGAAAATTCTGCAAAATTTCATTCAAATATTGCACTTTTTATTTACGCTCTCTAGAAAAAAGTTGAGTATGCAGTTTTTCAGCCCATTGAATTTTAGTATAATAAAGTGCAAGTAGGGGGAAGCTAGCACTTACCATTGATTTTTGGGAAATTTTTTTCTTGAAGTGTCGCACATTTTTTCCATACAAAAATTTTCAAACATTATTTTATATGGAGAAAATGAGCTACACCTTCAATAAAAAAATTGCTAAAAACCAATGGTAAGTCATAGCTACCTCAAACTTGCACTTTGTTATACTAAAATTGAATGGGCTAAAAAACTGCATATTCAACTTTTTTCTAAACAGTGTGTATAAAAAGTGCAATATTTGAATGGAAATTTTCAGAATTTTCTTTACTTTTGCATAAGGTTTGGAAATCTGATTTTTGGTGTTTTTGTTGTAGAATTAACCATTTTCTTATAAAAAATAAGCCGAAAATAAAATATTTAAAAATTAGTTGCCAATATTGTAAAAAAATCGCTGTACCTAAACTTTATTGACTGACTGTATGTATATTGTGACTCAAACAAGTAATCATGTGTTGATATTTTGAAATATTCACAATGTTTTTCAAGTTGATTTTTTTCTGTACGGAAATTATAAAAATTCAACAAATTTTACGAAAATCTCCCGAAAATTTCAAAAATTTTATTCGGAATTTTTAAAATATTTTTTGGTATGTAATTATAGCCCATTAAATTTTAGTGGGTTAAAGTGGAAATCTTAAGACGCTAGAAAATTGCGTTGATTTTTAATATTGTTTTTTTTTTTGCTGACGCTGCTAGACATTTTCTTCTATATAAAACGAATATTTTAGCATACTTTGTATAGAAAACTTTGCAAAACACCATTAGCCAAAAAAGTTTTCCAGCGTCTTGAAATTTGCACTTTAACCTACTAAATTTAATGGGCTATAAAACTGCATATTTAAAATTTTACTAAATATTTTTAATAAAACGTTTGAAATTTTCGGGGGATTTTAATAAAAAAAATTTGTTAAACTTTTATAACTATTGTACAACGTTTGAAATGTGGATTTATTTGGTGCTTGTTATATAATGCGATAGACTTTTATACAAAATTATGAAACATCGAATAGACGAAAGAAATATAGCCAAAACTGATCAAAATAAAAAGTTTGTATTATTATGTACATACAGAGGAGGAATGTATATTTTTTTTGTACATACAAACATCCTAATTGCTCCCCCCTCACTGAGTTAATGACACATAAAGGCTATTATTACTGCTTAATACTTAATAATAATTATCTTCTTTATTATTCTTCCTTATTTTGATGGAAACAACAAAAACAACAAAAACCTCTGCGGGGTCAAAAAACGACGCCGAAGTTGAAGACTTAATTTTCCACCTCGAAATCTTAATGACTGCTGAAAATAGCACAAAAGCAATTGTAAACAAAAATATGCAGAAAAAAACACCCCACATTCATTTAAATTTGTATATTTAACAGCTGTCACATGGGGTACTACGGAGAGTATGTATGTATCTACAAATATAAATACATCGACAGTTAGTAATAACGTATGTACTTCGTTCGTTAACATTTTTGGAGTGCATTAGGTTTTCACTATGTTAAAAGTGAGAATCAAAAGTAGCGCTCACTTCAACAAAGTGTGGTGAATTCAGATGAAAAA
>NW_023479256.1:0-2418 GCF_013731165.1 Rhagoletis pomonella | reverse complement strand
ATTAAGAAACCAACCCTCGTATGCATCAACATCGTAGGCTGATGGAGAATTGTTTACTTCAGCAACAATGTCTACAAAAGTAAATAAGGAGTTGAACCAGAAGTCGGGGGAGCAAAAAACAAAGAAGTAGAAAAAACCGTTGGAATGAAGAACAATTAGTGTAGCTAGAAGAAGCAAGGAAGCACAAGAATTCGAAAGAAGAGTGCTGGCGAGAGATAGCGACGCTGAATGGAAGCGGCGTTGAATGAACTCCCAGCTAAGCAGGCAGACGAGCAGGACACAGATGAGTGTGGTCAGAGAAAGGTGTCTTAGTTAGGCGCTGCTGCAGCAGACGCTCAGTGCAATTTTTCATTTATGCTTTTTGCGCGTAGTTCGTTTTTTTTCATATTCAATGTTGCTGGCGTTTTTTCCGTTGTTGCAACAACAACTCGAATATGAGTGGCAGCAAAAAAAAAAGAATTGTTTTAGGAAAAATGCGAAAAGGGGAAATGCACTTCAGGCTGAAAAAATAAAAACTCAACAAAAAAGCTGCAGCTAGCAAAAACTCAGAACACAAAAAAAACGCAAAACACAAGAAACAACAACAACAACAAATAACAACATTGCTAGTTAAAACAATAAATACAATGTGTACGGCATGGCATGCAACTGCAACATACAACAGCGCGGTCTGTGTGTGGCATAATTGCGTACACGCGTAACGCAGCATTGCCACAAGTGCGCGCCAATGTCTTCTTGGAAAAAAGCAATAGCAACAAAAACAACAAAAGGATTTATTTAGTTACTACAAGAAAGTGAGCGCACTAAGAAAAATATGAAGGAAACTATGTAAGCGTATTATGCGCTATGTTCAAGTCGAGAACTTGCAACTAGCGGCGCGTGTGAGGTGGCAGCAGCACTTTACTGCTAGATGCAAAGTCGAGAGATACTCGTTTGTGGCATACGGTATGCGGCATGCGGCATGCGGCATGTGGCTTGCAACATCGTGGTATGTCGAGTGTGCCATCATAATGCAGTGATGAAGAAAATTGGCAGCAGAAAGCAGCACTTGAAAATAATATTAAATATCACACAGGAAAGAAAGAAGCAGGGCTCATCACAAGTTGTAAGCGCACAAAAGCTGGCCGTAGAAAATTAAAGAATGGTCTGAAGGAAGAGGAATGCCGTGAAGGGTACAAATAAGATGAAGAAGATTTTCCACAAAACTATTTTTGCTGCAGCCAAATTGGGATGAGCGGGCACGCATATGCGTATATACTTTTGACAAACGCAATAACTAAATACATTTATGCATATATGTACATACATGAATTAACATATACATATATATGTATATATTTATGAAGGTTTGTTCCTATGGGAACTTGTACATGTACCTTTATATTTATGCCATGGCGTATACATACATACATATGTATGCTGACCACTCTTTTCATTGTTTGTTGCTGTTGTCTACCAACACAACCCATCGCTTCCACATTTTTGCTAGCAATGTTGCTGTAATTGGCAATGTAGTTTGTACAACAGTATATTTATACGCACATCCCTACATACAAATATGTATGTATGGTTAAATAATACACAAATCTGTTGGGTTTGCTTACTCAATGAGGACTTGTTTGTTATTCTTATTATTGACTGTGTTTTCATTATTGTTGTCGTAGACGAATTCGCCGATGCTTAATTTTAAACCTAACGAGCATTTCCCGAAACTTTTCAGTACCGTTGCGTCATGCAATTTGGTGTTACATATAATGGATATTATAATTATTAAAAAAATTCAGTGCAATGTTGAATAAAAATATGAAAGAGAATTGTGTAGAATTAAAAAAAATAAAAAAAGTATTGAAATGCCCTTTTATCAAATTTAATTTTTTCTAGTTAACAAAGATATATTGACGAAAGTTAGTAAATTTTTTTCAAAAATAAGTGCTGGAAAACTTCAAGGATATTCAAGGATAAAATTTTAAAAGCGCTTTTTCAATACTTATCCGTCCTTATTAAAAAAAAATAATAAGTAATCTTCGTTAATTCTACAGAAATTTCTTTTCAATTTGATACCCATACGTTGCACTGAATTTTTTTAATCATTTCTTGAAGCACATAGAAAGATTTTTCAAGTTTGAAAGTCCATTTAAAAAACGTAAGTGCGGCTGGGCCACACTGGAGAAGTGAAACTTACGTTACGTATCTATTTTGTCTCATAACCAATATATGTAAATCGATAGAAATATCGATACAAAAGATAAAAATCGATAGTGAAAAACGTAATGAAAATCGATAAAAGTATTGATAACAAAATCGAAAAATGATCGATAACAAAATCTTTAACAAAAATCGATTAGAAAAACGATAAAAATATAGTTAAAAAAATCGATAATAATATCGGTAACAAAGTCGATAATAATATCGATAACA
>NW_023479255.1:0-2418 GCF_013731165.1 Rhagoletis pomonella | reverse complement strand
CTTTATTTTTTCAATGTTCGCCTCATGGAATTGTTTGTTGCTTATTGTTAATATTTTTTGTATGAGGTTTTTTGCGCTATTTATTTTGTATTTTGTTGGTTGCGAAGAGAAGAAGTTAATCAGGCGACCAGAAGATGTAGGCTTGCAATACCAGTCCAGAAGAAGGTGATTCCCGCTTCTATGTATACGCGCATCTAGAAAAGGGATACTTGAGTTTTCTTCCATTTCCATGGTGAATTGAAGTTTGTTATGGTATTTGTTTAGATGTTCGAGGATAATATTAGCGTCGTTTCTTTTGACAATTGCGAAGATGTCATCTACGTATTTAGTTATAAATTTAAATTCGATGTTAAGATTTTTAAGCTCTGAAATGGTGTTTTCGAGTAAATCGTCCATCACGATATCAGCAATTATTGGCGAAAGAGGGTTGCCCATTGGCATTCCAAAGGTTTGCGTGTATACCTTATTATTGAACATGAAATAATTGTTGTCTTTGAGACAAAAGTCCAGAATATTATGAAATTTGTTTTTTGGAATGTTCGTCACCATTTGTAGTTTCTCCCAATTTTTCATTATAATTCTCACAGCTTAAGTTGTAGGTATATTAGTAAACAAAGAGACGACATCAAATGACACTAAAACGTCTTCTTTACACACATATATATTCGTCAGTTTTTCTTTTAGGTTAAAAGTGTTTTTTATGTTATAATTTTCGCTGGTTAAGGATTTAAGGATTTCCCCAACATATTTTGACAAATTGTAACATGAGACTTTAACGGACGACGCAATTGGACGTAAAGGAGCTTCAGGTTTGTGGATTTTTGGTAACCCATACAATCTTGGTGCTGTTGCTGCGGTGCTAGCGAGTTGTTGCTATTCTTTTATGTTTATGTATTTGCTTTTGTAAAGAGCATCCACTATGTTATTGTTTTTCCTTTGTAGAGCGTTTGTTGAGTCGGTTCTTATGCTTTTGTATGTATTCTTGTCTCCTAGTAGGTCGGTAATTTTCTCTACGTATTCTGTTTTGGGCATTGCTACTGTTTTGTTTCCCTTGTCGGCGTCAGTTATAACGATGTTGTTTTTGTGCAATTTAAGAAATGTCTTGATTTTATTAAACGCTTCCAAAATAAATTTCTCCGCTGAATTATATTTTTAATGTTACGCTTGAACAGGAGAATTCTATTGCTGAGTTTGTTTCTTGCTAGTTCTTTTTCATTTTCATTTTCTATAGATTGCATAAGTTGTTCCATCTCCGCAATGATGTGCACTGGTGAAAAATTATCTTTTGTTGTTGGTAGTGTGAACTTTCTACCAAGGAAGAGCAGCCACTGAACTTCTTGGGGAAATAAAATATTCGTTTTGTTTATGAACCAGTTGTTATTGATGTTTATTCCCAACATTCGCATTTTTTCTTGTTTCATTCTATCTGTTTTGGATGTTAGTACTGATTCCTTCTCCTTCGAAATCCTCCGACTTATTAAGTTTTGTTTTTGGATGAACGTTTTAAATTCCAATTCACTCAAAGTAGGTTTTAATTGTTGTTGTGCGTGGTGTAACAGATTTTTAGTTGTTCGGATGTCTATGTTTGTTTGTGTTATTTCCATGTTTAATATTTTCATGAGAAAAGTATGTTTAGCTTTGTTCATTTGTTGTTTTATTCTTTCGGATGTGGTGCTTATAATTATGTTTTTTACTGAATTCGCCAAGTGATTCGGACTCAGTAAAATTCTTATTAGAATGCAAAAGGTACGAACTGACTATGTGTGTAAAGAAGACGTATTAGTGTCATTTGATGTCGTCTCTTTGTTTACTAATATACCTACAACTTAAGCTGTGAGAATTATAACGAAAAATTGGGAGAAACTACAAATGGTGACGAACATTCCAAAAAACAAATTTCAAAATATTCTGGACTTTTGTCTCAAAGACAACAATTATTTCATGTGCAATGATAAGATATACACGCAAACCTTTGGAATGCCAATGGGCAACCATCTTTCGCCAATAATTGCTGATATCGTGATGGACGATTTACTCGAAAACACCATTTCAGAGCTTAAAAATCTTAACATCGACCTTAAATTTATAACTAAATACATAGATGACATCTTCGCAATTGTCAAAAGAAACGACGCTAATATTATCCTCGAACATCTAAAAAAATACCATAACAAACTTCAATTCACCATGGAAATGGAAGAAAACTCCAGTATCCCTTTTCTAGATGCGCGTATACATAGAAGCGGAAATCACCTTCTTCTGGACTGGTATTGCAAGCCTACATCTTCTGGTCGCCTGATTAACTTCTTCTCTTCGCAACCAACGAAATACAAAATAAATAGCGCAAAAAACCTCATACAAAAAATATTAGCAATAAGCAACAAACAATTCCATGAGGCGAACATTGAAAAAATAAAG
>NW_023479254.1:0-2419 GCF_013731165.1 Rhagoletis pomonella | reverse complement strand
CATGCCGCCAGACTCGAAAGAGTGCAGAGAAAATTTGTTCGTTTTGCGTTAAGTTCCCTTAACTTTGATGACCCGATGCCCTCATATTTTTCCTGTTGTAAACTTATTCACCTACAAACTCTTGAAACTAGAAGAATTGTCCAGTTGCTCATGTTTGTTTTTGATTTGGTTTTTTGGCTCTTTGGATTGTTCGGTCCTTCTGGAGAAGATATCCTTTAATGTGCCTCACAGATTTCTACGCTCATCTCTGCCGTTTTACTTGCGTGCTACTAAGGCTAACTATTACCATTTGATCCAATTTTCCGCGCTCTGACAGAATTTAACAAGATCTCAAAGAGTCTAAATATTGATTTTTCGTTGCCGAGTAATATTTTCAAATCATCTATTGATTCATTTTTCTTATAACTACTTGTGTATCTAAATCTATAGTATTTAGTGTTAATTATGATAGTCTTATTTTTATCTAGTCTGTAAGATTGTAATCATAGACTAAATAAACTGAATAAACTAAAAACTAAAACTAAACTTAAAAAAAACTAAATTAACAAAAAAATAAAAATAAAAAAGTAATTAAAAATATTTATAGATCGAAAAAAGTAATTGTTGAAAAAAACTACCAAACGATCAGCTAAGATTTCATTCGGAATGGATTTTGAAATCATGAAATAGCTGGAAAAAGATGCACACGGTGGGCAGGAAGCAAAGATAGGTTGCATAAAAATGTCGATAAAAACGGAAAGCAGGGTTGTATTTGTTGATATTTTTAGGTCAAGAATCCGTTTGAATTGAAATCCTAGCTGCTCCTGTTTTAAAGATATCCACATTTTACATAGTTATGATAGGACCGACTTTTGCGAAAGAGAAAAACATCCTAGGGCATTAAATATTCAGCAATGTATGTGTGAGTAAATGTGTGTATATATGTTATAAGAAAATATAAGTTTATGCAAGTTTTTTGCCGGTTTAAATCGTTTCCAAGGCGCACCACGTGGAGGCAACTTACTTTGTTGCACCTCTGTTTTTTTTTTGGTTTTATTTTTTTATATTTTTTTCTTGCTTTATTTTCTTTTTATATTTGTTTTTTGTTTCCTTTTATTTTTTTGTTAGCTTACCATATAATATAGTCACACATTTTAGTATTGAAATATTTTATTATTTAATTAAGTTTTTATATATGCTGGAATGAAAGTGCCATTACAGTTTTCTTCAGGCGACTCACGAAAGTTGGTTCATCAATCATATTTATTTTGAATCTATCCCAGAATTTAATGAATTCCCTATAAACTGACTCCCCGGCCTGCTCGGACCATAATCCTAAACCATCGTTATTCAAGAATGAAATAGATTGCTTTAAATGTTCAAGGATAATATGGATTTTGACAGTTTGAGAAATTCCAGTACTTTTCAAAGCTGTGCGGAGTTCGTTCAGATTTTTATCAAAATTACTAAGATCCGCTTGTTTTTCGGAAAACCATGTATTCACTGTTTTGCTCATGGCTTTGAACGAGGCAATATATTTGGTATTGTTTTTACTGAGAGTTTCTTCCATACAAACTATGTTCGATATTTTTTTGTATGTGGAAGACACTGTCAGCAAAAAACAAAAAAATTGCAAAAAATCAACGAAATTTTCTGGTAACTTCAGACTTGCACTTTATTAATTGGCTCAAAATCTACATTTTCAAAATTTTTCTAAAAGATCTGATTAGAAATTGTGATCAGATGAAAGTGTCTCCGAACCAATAATTTTGTACGGCACGGTACTTATAAGTAATCTAGGTTTCAAGAAAGAAAAAAAATTAAATACAAGGTAACATTAAAATATCAGTCATTTGTTTCGTTGCTGTGAGCTTGTTTCAAAACTCCTGGCTTTTGCTTAATATAATTGTAAAACTCTGTGCATGTCATTTTAACGTATTTAGGTACATACTTATATTAATCATCAACTATTGCTTATGCAAAACGTGCTAAATTTAAAAACAAAAATCGCATATGAAAGAGCACCAACCCAACTAGTAATAAATTTAAGTATACAAATTTTAGTATTTAGTATAGAAATATTCAATTGAAATACGCCAATATTAAAATGAAGCGCTTTGCAATTAACGGATGCTTTTTCATAATTAAGTTAAAAAAAATTTTTCTTAATATTACAACGCGTTTTTTCTCTCAGTGTAGTCATTTTTATGCAAAATTTGTGCAATCAAATCGAAAACCGGGACATTTTAAGGTTGGACCGGGACACCGGGACAAATAGTCTAAAACCGGGACATGTCCGGGAAAACCGGGGCGTCTGGCAGCCCTACACCCAAAGCTCATAATTTCATGCGATTTTCTTCATGATCGCATTTGTGTTCTGGATGTACAATAGCCATTATTTGCTGACAGAAGAGTACATAAATACCAAAATAAATCTCAT
>NW_023479253.1:0-2419 GCF_013731165.1 Rhagoletis pomonella | reverse complement strand
TTTCGTCGAAAAAAATTCAAATTTTTTGCGTTCTTCCGGATTTTTCCAAGTTTTCCACTTAGAATTTTCTACTTTTCCATTCGAATGCCATTCCGAAGGAATTGCACACAAAATTCCATCCAAAAAATCAATTTTCGATTTTTCCAATTTTCCGACTTTCCTGGAGGGTTTTCCCAAAATTTTCTTTCGTTAAAACTTTCTCCTGGCAACTACGAACAACTAAAAAAAATGTTTAGCCAAATCGGCCCAACCGTTCTCAATTGATGAATTACTATACATTTTTCACACCATTTTTATATATATAGATTTTTGAAATCAAAATACTGCACCTTGTACACAAGAAAATTTCTTTAAACCATCTTGGGCAGCAGTTTGTTGATATTATCTTCACGGTTACCGAAATCACCAACCTCAACGTAGTGGCCACAGTAAGTTGGACGCTTTCCTGAAGTGGGATCCAACAGTGAAAACAGCCAAATAATCAACGCACTGAATATCGTGCGCTTTGCGCAATTAGTTCGATCACAAAGTTGTCCGAGTTTGGGAGACGTTGATGGTTGTGCTTGACAATTCCAAGTTTGTAGATTCACGAACTGATTTAAGATTTGGTTAGCCCCATATAGTATAGGGTTCGGCAATCCGTAGCATATTAATGGTAAAACTTTACGCACTTTTGGTGCAACTTTGTTGATACCGCAGATACAGATCACAAAAGCCATTCTGCGGGTATGTAGTATGGGCCGGGTTTCTTTGCCAGACGGCGCAACTTCATCTCGCGGCTTTCATAATGGAGATATTTTGGTTGATATATCTCAGCATGCTCCAAGTTTTCACGGTTGCGGAGTGAAATCACAGCAGAGCGCTTTAGTTTACGCTTGATCAGGGTAGCGCGTCTGCTGACTTGCTTCTTGCTTAACTTCAGCTTCGACTCGGGGACAGCAGGCAGCTTCCTGGAAGATAGTTTTCCCTTTGCTTCGGGCTTCTTACCGGCCGTGGTGGCAGTCATCTTATTTTGTCACTTAGCACGTTGAGAAGGCGAAAAAAAAGTTCGCCAAATATTTGAGGCACATCTTAAATAACGCCACTCGATTTAAAACATTACTATTAAACACGATTTAATTTAATTAATTACTTTTTTAATACATAGATATGCTGCAACCAGGCACTTACTTTCCCAAATTCCATCTTGCTTATCGGCATAATTTTCCAAATTTGCCTGAGCTGCTACTTCATACTAATAACTTCATTTTCCAACTGCGCACAGTGCTTCCCTTCCATATGAAATATGGGCAAAAATAGAATTATGGACGGATTTAAATGAAAATTTGCTTCTAAGTAAAATTGAGGACGCTAAATTCAAAAATCACTTTCACAGCAGCGGAATAGCTGCGCTTGATTGTGTTGGCTTAGCAAATGAAAAAGTGGGAAAAAGGCAACGATAATTTACAAGGCGAACTTAGCACAGTGCGTAGGCAACTGGCTGAGTCAGTGGGATCGTCGGTTCGAATCCTACTGAAAGAAGTCTGATGAGGAAATGTGGTGATTTCCGAAATAGCTATCACTTCTACCATTTTTTTCAAATTATTGTTGCTTTTCCACAATAAATTTTGGTTTAAAAACGTGTAAGAAATTATGTGGTACCTAAAATTTCACCTCTGGAAACTATATCCCCACAAAGGACTTCACAGTTTGTTTACTGGATATACTGAAGTTGTGTACTTCTGATCATCTGAACAGTTGCATGTCAGAGAACGTTCGGCTTCTTGAAGATAAGAGGGAAAACAAGTTCCTTCTAAAATTTCAGCATATTTGAACAAGATTTAGAGGTCGCTCAACGCTGTTGTTTGTTTTCCGGAAACTACTGATTTTAGATGCATCTTTATTAACAAATAGGTAAATAGGTTCCAAAATATCAACTTATTGGAACGCAGATTAATTAAGTTCGAGAAATTAGTTTTAAACACATTTATTAATTAGATAGTAACTAAGTTTTGCCTTTTAAAAAATTAATATTTTCATTAATTTTTTTTTTCCTTCGCTAATGAGCGTATGCTTAATACACCTAAGATCACACTAAAATTCATATCATTAGTGAACCTCATCAATTAATATTATTACACATAAATAAAAAAAATCACCAGATAAATATCACTATTATGCCATGTTGAGTCCAATTATTTTCCTAGTCATTGCAAATATTAATAGTATAACAATATTTTGGCGCCTCCACCTTTTCCAAGTGTTTGGCCAAGCTTCTCCTCTAATTTGTGGTGTGTGTCTTGATGTTGTCACAAAAAGGCGGAGGACCTACAGTTTTACGCCGCCTCCGAACAGCAAATGGATTTTGTGAGAAGCTTTTTCAAGGCAGAAATGCACACGGATGCAGTGTTGAGCTTTAGTCAATTAATTTTTCAATTAT
>NW_023479252.1:0-2419 GCF_013731165.1 Rhagoletis pomonella | reverse complement strand
TCAGCATCAGCATCAGCATCAGCATCATCATCATCTTCATCTTCATCTTCATCTTCATCTTCATCTTCATCTTCATCTTCATCTTCATCTTCATCTTCATCTTCATCTTCATCTTCATCTTCATCTTCATCTTCATCTTCATCTTCATCTTCATCTTCATCTTCATCTTCATCTTCATCTTCATCTTCATCTTCATCTTCGCCTTCATCGTTTATGTTGATTAGATGTATTAGCATGTTATACATAATTACAGCCAAAAAACCATTCACCTAAGTAAATACCTAGTTGAAGTTGTTTCACCGATTTTTTTCTTTAACTTAATCCCCAATTCACCATACTTTCGCCTATTGAAATAAACTGTTGAAAGATTTTTTATAACTTAGGGGCTTTTAACAAGGCACATTAAACAGGTAGTATCAGTAGAGCAAAAACAACATTTGCGTGTATTTTGTTGTTGCTTCTGGTATCGAAAGTGTCAACAACTGTTCTGAATTTTTTCTTCTAAATCAAAGCGTGCCATGTGAAATACAAAAAATTATAAAAAATAAAAAATTGAAATTGGAAAAAATAAAAATTGATGCAACTTTCTTTCCTAGTAAATTTGTTTGCTTCTCGAAGCATTGATCCATCCTTTGCAAGGCCCAGGAATCAGCGGTCGTGCTGCCGAGTTGGGCGAACGTTCCAAAAGCTGCTATTCAATCGCTTGTTTTGTATGGAAAAAGGTTTCACAAGCAAATGGATTTTAACAACTTATAATTTTCGTGAGAAAAAATTAAAAATATTTGACATTTTCGAGACCAAATAATTTGAAAATAAATCAAATCAGCTGCTCTACTGATACTACCTGTTCAGTGTACCTTGGCTTTTAATAATCAAAAAGATTCAAAACTTGCTCCAACGAAAGGGATTTTAGCACTACTTCAATCACTATTCTCTTGTACATTGGATAAAAAGAACATGGAAATAGTAGCGCATAAATAACTGCTTTTTCCACTGAAGCAGATATGTACAAGCTCAGGAGCACTACATAGTAGATATGTAAGTATGTTTTCATCACTATAAAGGCATACTAAATGGAATTAATAAAAATAAAAACGCGTTTATGTTTTGCCCTTTCCACGCCGCCTTTGTTTGTTTAACGCAATTATGAGTTTTAAATTTCGCTATTCATTTAAAAATGAAATATAAATAAACTAAATCCCTTCGACAATCTAACTGTGCTGGTGTGTAATCATTAGGCATTGTGGAAAGAATGCGGTGCTTGGAAGCTACATGCATACATACATATGTAAATACATATATAGGAACGGGCCTTATGTATATGAAAAACAATGTGTATAGCTTATTAAATAATTTCTAATAAATTTAAAATACAATATTGAGTAATTAATAATAAATAATATATTGGCGCTACACAATGTTAGTGTTTGGCCGAGCTGCAAGCTATACACTGAAAGATTTTTGTTTTTCGAAATATTGTGGTTAGTTGGAAGACAGTTGCCAGAATTTCCCGGTTAGCCTCGATGCTTTTGATGTTTTCTGCTCGCAAAAAAAATGATTCCGCAATTACAATACTTACGTTTCTGCCCATACGGAGGTCACAATAAAAGGGCTAAGAAAGAAGATAATTTATTCGGTAAAAGTTGTATATTTACTACTGATGATATATGCACTTTTGCATACTCTCAAACCAATTTCTGAGGCATTTTTCCCACAGTGAAGCTTACACCTCAAAAATACAAGGAGTATTCTCTAATTCCTATAGGAAAATCAGTTTTTACAATCCCTGCACCGTTCAAGGGCTTTGCAAGACTATTGTATTTAATTGCATCAACAGCTTCTTCTGGCAATGAAAATCGTTGTCCCTGAAGTTTATCGCTGGGGTATAGAAAGCGGGAAACCATTAGGTGCCAAATCAAGACTATACACCAGACGAGTCATCATTTCGATGTTTTGGGTGTTTAAAATATAATATGTTTGACTAGATGTGTGAAAGCTCTCATTGTTTAAAAAACAGCATTTCCTCTAATTGCCCAGAAACAAGAATTTGTTTAGAAGTATTAACATTAAGATACATATGGCTGAGTAGAAAATACCCGACTTGCTTCACTGTGCCTTAAAAGTATTTTCGTTTTATTACTTCCTCTCACTGCAACCAAGGCTCTAGGTAACCTTCCGTAAGCCTGTTAAATAAAAAATATAGCTGTGAGCTTGGTGGGGTCCAGAAAATCCCAAAATGGGACGCTACATTTTATAGACTATAAAAAAAGGATTCCTACTTTATTAGTAAATGTATACGTTAAAAATAATTTTAGCTAGAAGTAAAAATTTGTTTAATTTGTTTTAAAAATATTTTTTTTATGGAACTCTGAGGCACTGAGTCGGCTAAAATATTAGCACATTTATGATATTTTTTTTT
>NW_023479251.1:0-2420 GCF_013731165.1 Rhagoletis pomonella | reverse complement strand
CTACATCTTCTCGCTGAAGTTTCTTTAACCATGCTACGAGACTGTCATCACTCTCCGTGACTATCAAGCATGACGAAAGCGGATTTCTACTTAACGCATCAACATGTTTAAGACTTCGGCCTGGCCTGTGTTCGATTGTATACTGAAATTCTTCTAAAAGCAATACCCAGCGTGATACCCTCACACAGAGGTCCTTCTTCTGCATGGTCATTGTAAACGCTTTACAATCCATCACAATCTTAAATTTGATGCCTAATAGGTATACACGGAATCTACGTAAGGCTCTAATGATCGCTAAAACTTCTAATTCATAGCTAGGATACTTCTCTTCAGCTTCAGTTGTCTTTCCCCTTGCAAAATATATAGGGTGCATCAATCCATCCTCAGCATCTTGTTGCAGTAAAATTGCCCCATATCCGTCCTTAGATGCATCTGTGTGAAGCTCAGTTTCAGCACCAACTCCAGTGTTGCCAGAACTTTTCAGGGCGACCGGCTAGATTGGACTAAAACAAGTAATTTTTAGCAAAAAAAAACCGACTTCAACTCTCATATAAAAAAAAATATATATATATATATATCTCATAATCCGCTGATCGGATCTGAACCAGATTAGTATGGGACCACCTCTGAGACACTACCTTTCCGATGCAAAAATTATCGAAATCGGTTGACATGGTCCAAAGTTATGCGGTAACATACATAAAAAAAAAAAAAAAAAAAAAAAAAAAATATTCCGACGAACCTCCTCCTTTTTTGGAAGTCGGTTAAAAACGACTAAAAACGGCTAAAATGTTTCAACTAGAATAAATTTTTTTTAAATACTCAAATTACGATTAGAAAGACTAGTAAATCCATTGAATTTTTTTTGGTTAATAAAGATTATACGTAGCTAAGCTGAACACCACTTTATTTTTGTTTAACAAAGGAAACTGTCGTCATACGTAGCTAAGCTTTACATCAGAAGTCATGTTTGTTTTACTTAAATATAAAAACAGAGATAAATTACAAACGTATGGCATTTTCTTTTCTATTAAACAATTTTGCCTTCTTATAAATATTGGATCATTTTCAGTATGTTGCTTTTTGTCCCGCAAAATGGCTATATTAGCTGAAAGTATGGCACTTTTGCTTAGTGGGAGGGGATTTTTTTTTGAGAAATGAACACGTAAAGCTGTGAAAGCAGAAAGTAGTTTAATTTATTGGCATTCGTTGTTGTTGCCGACTACTTCACTTTTAACAAGTTTATGACATTTAACTAAAATCATGCCACCAGATTCACTAGCAGAAAAATTTGTTTCTTGAAAAAGTAAAAAAAATTTGAAGTTAGTGAAGTTGGATGAAAATATTAAAAGCGTTGCAAGTTTCCAAACTGCCAGAATTCGGTACACCTGAGCAAACGTTCGAATATAGTTTTTTGCTTTTCCAAGATAGGGTACGTAGTTTGATGACAAATTGCTGACGCAAAATATCTTTAAACCTCTGAAACATGTACCATTATCCGTGGAACAGGAAAGATGTCGAGTTAAAATGATGCCCTGCAACTTGTAACGTTACCAATTTTTGGAATCTCGGAATTTTCTGATAAAGATGTGGTGCTGCTTAAAATATATATACAAAAATATAAGCACGAAACTATGTATTTGTCACAAGAATTATTCACATAAGATGAAAACTACTGCAGTTTCATTTTATAAAATTTAAAAAAGTATGTTTGCACCATGTATTGTCTTCCCAGAGAGTTTTGCTCCACATTGAAACTCGTGCTCTTTTATTTTCTAAGTGTAGCGAATAAAACTTAAATTTAAGACATTCATAGCAAAAATTTTATGAAACTGGGACGCGAAATTGAAGCAAGGTTTGCCTGTTTTTCTTTATTCTATTAAATATTTATTATTTTTTATGAATATGTGGCTCATTACTTAACAAACAACATATACTACAAACAAATTTCACACTTGGTGTAAAAATTATGAAAATTCTGAAAAATTTCAGCAAAACTTGTAACTGTTTAATCTGCTAAAATTACGCGTCCCAGTTTATGTGTATTTGGGTCACTCGCTTATAAAAAAAACATTGAAATCGGCTCACTATCTGATTGTTTTTCAATTTTATATAACACAGTCCGACATGAAAGTTTTCTCAGAGATAAGACTAGCCATTTCTAATAGATTTTGGAGCAATAAATTTGTAAAAATAAAAACTTGTATATTTGAATTTTAATAAAATAAGGCGAAGAGCAAAATCGGCTAAAAACGGCTAATATTTTTGCAAAACGGCTAACAAATCGGCTGCCGGCTGAATCGAATTTTTTCCGGCTGTTTGCTGTCGCAACCGGCTAAATCTAGCCGGAAAACGGCTAAAATGGCAACACTGACCAACTCTATAAATGCTAAGCACAGGTTGACTAGTGAGATAGTTTT
>NW_023479250.1:0-2420 GCF_013731165.1 Rhagoletis pomonella | reverse complement strand
GTAAAAGGGGTGTAAAGGAAACATGATTGCCTATTTATATAATTGATATGTGTACATGTTTTTTTTATACTTTATATGTGAAAATGAAAATCTATTTAGTTTTATAACTTAACTGTACCACTGTAGCTCCTCTCGTCATGGTTTTGTCTGCTGTTGTTTCTGCCCGTGTGTATTGCTTCTATGTATTCGTACGCTGATTCGGTTGATATGTTGGTGCTCTGCTGGAAATCGCTGTGACGTAGCGCTTGGCGTTAGGCAGCGGCGTTAGCGCTTTGGTTTCTGCTGCTTTGCTCATGCCCTTGCGGGGTCAGATATATGTAGGTTTATACTTATGTATATTCTTATTCGGCGTTGCTGTTAACCGTTGCGTATTTCGCATATACATATGTATTTAACATTGTGTACAGCCTACTTGGTTTTATTTTTCGACATGTTTCCATGTTCTTTTTTTTGTTGAAACTTAACTTGGTTTGTTGTTGTTGTTTTATAGCGGTTATTAAAACTGTCTTTTTGTATATTAGTGTACTCAAGTATTTTAACCGTTTTCTTCGTTTTATATATTTGGAAAAAAATGTTTTTGCTGGTTTTCTGTTATTTGATTGGTTTTAACTGTTTTTCTTTTTGGTCCATTTTAAAAATTGTATAAGTTCAGTATCGTTTATTTACTAATTCGTCGAGCATGTCGTTTTTCCGCTTTTAAGGTTTTTAATTCGTTTGTTGAAATAGTTTTGTGTTTTCCCCATTTAAAACAACACACTGTCGCGCACACTATTAAGATCGCATTTGCACATTTTATATGTACGTACATTTGTATGTATACGCATATTTATACATGTGCATTTTAGTCCATTTTTCTTAGTTAGTTTCTGTTATTGCTTTTATTTCCGCACAGTTTAGTTTAGTTGTTTGTAGCCACATAGTTTTTAGTATTTAAATTGTTACTTGTTTTTTTTTGTTTGCGCGGTTCTTTGTTACAACTGGCATGGTCGCCATGTAATTGTCCAAGACACTGACCTAGCACAAAGCAGTAATTAAAAGAGCACGACGTGTGCTGGTTGACGATTCTACTTAGACTGAATCTTTATTAACTTAGCAAGTATTCACAAGGTAGTTGAGTGGAGTAATATTAGGTACATAAAAGGATTAGCGGCACGGTGCAGCGAACAAAGGTGGCACCGTCAGTGGTACCGCTACTTTGGTTTTGCCGATTTTGACAGTTGTCGTAACTTGTAAATAAACCTTTGTTTACAAATCATTGACAAAGAGAATATTAATTATAAGTGAAAAATCAGTTTAAATGGTGTTAATTTGCAATTTGTGAGTGATTTTTGAGTCGAAGACTGCGTAAAAACAATAAAATGAAGTGCTGTGTGGTAAATTTCGACAGCCGTCAAGATGCGAGATGCGTAGATGCAAGTGTAGCGCTGCGACGAATCGCTGCATTTTATGTACATAGGGGACGGTAAAGCCGTTTTCGAAATGTATCTTTATTATTATATTGACAGAATTGCATCACAATGACTTCGCTTCTGCTCCAAGCATCCTCCTTTAGCAAGTTAACTAATCAATCCCGCTGAGATACTGCCGCAGTTTGCTGCATCAGCCTTAATTGCACAGCAATGGAGTGCACTAAAACGTTTGCTGCAGCAGCTTCGATTGCAAAGCAATCGAGTGCACTAAAACGTTCACTATTCTGTAATAGATTATGTGAAAATGCAATATTTTCGCATTTAGCAAAATTAAAACACGTTTTTCCCTGTAAAGTGAACTGTTTTGGCAGTTTCAACTCGTTCTTCTTTTCGCCCTATTCTTTGTTTACTTGTGGTACACAAATGTCAACGGCCAGGACGGCGCAATCTTGTATTCTATCATTCTTGGATTAGCGGTACATTATAAGTACATATGTAATACTTATGAGATAAAGGTGTCTACAGACTATGAATACTTTAGTACATTCTAATTTATATTGGGCGCCACTACAGCTTTTATAAATTAGAAAATTTTAGTTAAGAAAAAGAAGTGCACGCAAAGGATTTCACAAAAATGTATTGAAATGTTAATTTTTTACAAAAGTGCCATTTTGGCACTTTATGCCAAACTGAAAAATTAAGTGCCATTTAAAGTAAAATAGGGACAAATGGCACGGCTTGAGCTAAGTTGGCATCCCTGCTTCCAATAACTTACAAATATAAAAACGTGAAATATCGAGGGCTTGAATTCATTAATACCCTCTATCTGCAATTTGCACAAAAACTAATTTGTGATTTTAGAAACCATTTGGGACTTATTACCTGTCGTTATATAAGGTAGCATTAATATCACTGAAGACAGTTAAAGTTTAGGTGGATTTTTATATCAGAATCTCATCTTTGTGAAAAGTGTGCAGATAGAGGGTATTATTGAATATAAGCCCTCGATGT
>NW_023479249.1:0-2420 GCF_013731165.1 Rhagoletis pomonella | reverse complement strand
ATCTCTACCTACTCGGCTACGGCAGTCGAAAGCTTTTTTGTTTTTAATTTCATATTTTTCATATGTGACAATGAAGAATGCGATGGGATCTTTTACTTGATAAAAATCTTGATAAAATTTCCTTACAAATAATTTATCAAGAAAACACGGATTGGGAGGTTAGTGTTTTTAAATTGCTAGAATATGTATGTAGTATCTATCGCGTCCCCTAAACACCTTGGCCATATAGAGTTGTAGTGGATTATCAGCATAAACCACAAATTTATAGTAAGATTGACACATGTTAGATAAGAGTCAAATCTGAGTAAAAGTTAAAGAAACAATTAAATGAAAAAAGTGGAGTTGTCGAATGTCGAGAACACAGTGACATTAGTTATTATTAATGTTGTTTTTAAAGAATTCTTGTTTAAAACACACCTATATTCTTATGTCTAATGTCTAGTAAAGTCTTACTAAACGTACAACGTACAACGTAAAGAAACAAAAGTCGAAAATAAAAGTTACGACCAACGAAGAAAAATTTTCATTTATAATAACTCTTATCATGCAACGTAAAAAGAAAAAAGTCTTAAATAAAAATTATGGGCAACGGAAGAAATTGTTGGAAATTGAACTCTGGCAACCCTATGCATTTCCACATCTTTCCTTCTTCCTTATGTATATGTTACTCACTCGCTTTTAAGTCGTTGAATAAACCACATCTGAATTCTGAGACTGCGTTTTACTCAACAGGTTATGGTCCCAAGCTTAATTGGATTAGATTGGTGGTATAGCATACGTTGCTCAAAATATATTGTAGATTAAAAGCGAGTAGTTTAATCTTCGGTTTTATACATTCGTTGTAAATTAAAAACATAAATAAATAAAAAATGGCTAGTTCAGACACTCACGTGATAGAAAAAACTCCGCGGTAGTGAAAATTATCACACATGGAAATTTGCTATGGAAAGCATTCTGGAATTGAACGATCTGCACAACAGCGTTACTGATCCCGTGAAAGAAACCGACGAGAAAAAATGGCGAAAAGCGCGAGCTAAAATTATTTTATCTGTCGACGAATCAATATACGTTCATATACAAAATCAGAGGACGACAGCTGATATCTGGAAAACACTTCAGCATTTGTACGAAGACACCGGACTCACACGAAAAATATGTTTATTGCGAAAGCTGATCACAGCACGCCTCGAAAGTTGTGAATCAATGGCGAATTATGTAAATGAGCTCGTCAACACTGCAAATAAGCTGTCTGGAATTGGTTTTGATATAAGCGACGAGTGGCTAGGAGCGATAATGTTGGCAGGTTTAAGCGACGAGTTTAAGCCCTTTATAATGGGTATAGAAAGTAGCGGAACGAAAATAACAGGTGAAAACATTAAAATGAAGCTCTTAGATGGAGACTATGAAAAAAATCCAAATGGTGAAAGTGCCTTTTTAAGTGTGAAGAAAAAATACCCAAAACTTAACAAACAAAAACTAAAATGCTATAATTGCGAGCGCAAAGGCCATTTTAGTAGAGAATGCAATGAGCATAAAAAGCCCCTACAAAAATCAAGCGCCGATACCGTTCGGAAAGTGGCTTTTAGCGCTCACACATCGTCTAAAACCGAACAAGATAATTATTGCTGGTACATTGACAGTGGAGCTTCAAAGCACATGACACCATATAAATATAATTTCAGCTGCTTAAACTTGTCGTCAATACGCGAAATAGTAACGGCGAATAATGAGAAAATAAGTGTTGAAGGTATTGGTAACATTAAGCTAAACGTAGGGCAGACTGAAATTTAAATGAAACAAGTGCTATTCGTCCTCCAACTGACCTCTAACTTACTGTCAGTTTCGCAAATGGTTCAAAATGGGAACAAAGTCGTCTACACCAAAGGGCAATGAAAATATATGATAGAAATGGTGGTCTTGTAGCCGAAGCCAATGGCTCTGCAGGCGTTTTTAAATTGAATGTTCAATCGCCTTCTTGTATGCTCGTGAATGCAGAAGCGAGTATAATGACGTGGCATCGTCGCCTCGGCTACTTAAACTATAATGATTTATGCAAACTAAAAAACACAATAATATTGAGTTTAGTGGAGATGAAAAAAACTTAGCAAATTGCGAGGCCTGCTATAAAGGAAAATTGTCACGAATGCCATTTAAACATACGGGGACGCGCGCTAGTGAATTATTGCAGCTTGTCCACTCAGATTTATGCGACATCATCAATAGGAGGGGCGCGCTATTTTCTCTCTTTCGTGGATGATTACTCCCGCAAATTATTTGTCTATTTCCTAAAAAATAAGTCTGAAGTCCCTGATCATTTTGAAAACTTTAGGCGATATGTAGAGAACCAATGTGGCAAAAGTGTGAAAGCAATACGCACAGATAACGGAACCGAATTTGTTGGTGAGAAATTCGAGTCTATT
>NW_023479248.1:0-2420 GCF_013731165.1 Rhagoletis pomonella | reverse complement strand
GATAGAGCAATTCTGAGGCCAGATTCGGATTCATCGCATCAAAATCCTTCGAAAGTATATAGTCCGGTTTCTGGGTCTGAGATGCTGTCGGCCTGTGCTATTATTATTGACCCATATTCGCTTTTTGATTTCTGAAAATATATTTAAAATGTTTTCGCAGTTACTTACGGCAATTTGATTATTTTCCCTATACTTTTTGAACCTATTAAAAGGAATCGGATAAATTAGCAGACGTTTCGTGTTGTTGCTGGATAAAGAAGTATACTTCGCAAAGCGTGTTTTTTGTCTTTTTCACCAATATTTTTCAGTAGTCAAAGTTAGACAAAAACAACGCATCTCCGATTCCCATTAGACTATAGTCTATAGATATAGGCTCAGTTGAAAAAAAACATAATCATGTTTAAAGTACATACATCTTTTGTATTCATGTTTTAAATAAGGCACTCGGCACATTACGCGCCTAATCAAAGTAGAGTAATCGTTTCATCATACCGAAACGAATGCATGACGACTCGACTTCTGCACACTTGCACGCCCTGCATAAGTCCCCAGCTAATAAACACATTCTGTACATAACAAATTTTTTGGCCGTTCTTTCGCAACACGCACTTCCGCAAATATTTTTGCTCCGAAGTATTGCATAAACGCTTGTGGTTTATTGCAATTTGCACGAATTTTGGCACGAAATCGTTCATTTCCAATTATTCTCTATTGAATTGACAAATAAATTTTATTTCCAACACAAAAAAGTAAACAAATGACGATTTCAAAACTGCAAGCGCCTTACAATGTTTGGCGCTTCGATTCATGAAGCTTTTATGATTAGGCTCAAACATGATTTTAAATCGTAATCTACAGAGCTTCATTGAAATACATGGGTTCGGCATAAAAGCTTTATACTTTAGTATGCCGAAACGATTACACTACTGTGATTAGGAGCTTAATGTGCGGAGTGCCTAAAATTTATTAAAAAAAACTACAAATGAATGATGTAACTTTTTTAGGTACAATCTGTCTCATTTAGATACATATATTTTATGATATTAGGTACAATCTGAAATTTCCATTTTTCATCCCTGGTTGTAACTCACACGAACCATCGCAACGAATCTTGCAGCGTAAGGAAATGTGCTCATATGATACTCAGCTGTCTTGTAGGGTATGTATGTATGTGCCAGGTTGCAGTCTAAACCAGTGCCCGCCAAAAAGAGAAAAGTCTTAAAATGAAACTGTATTAGTTATGAAACAAAAAACGAGAATGTGTTGGTGGTAATGCACGGAATAAAATTTCTGTGTTGTATTACTTATTATAAAAACTTTGGTATGTTTTTTTTTGTCGTTTTTTTCATTGAGGGCTATTTTTTAGATCTAAACAACATAGAAACATATAATGAAAGTTAACGGCCCTAAGAAAGGAAAAAGTTGGTAAAATTTTGTATGTATTGTACAAAATTATTATTATTTTTTTATAATTTAAGTGTGGATTTCTGAGCAAAAAATATAACGTGCTTCGAGCACCCTGAATATTAAAAGAAAATTTCGTTGATTTCAAGTAGAAATAAAATAAAAATATATGTATCTAATATATATTTATTTTAAAATTAGGTAAAACTTGACATTTAAGAACAATTTAAAATAACGATTAAACCAAAAGATAAATAACAAAACATGTTGTATGTTTTAATTGAGGACTAGTCTGGTATTAGTTCTTTTAATATGAAGAAAAAGCACGACTTGTTACCATATACATACCTATTTCTAGGGGTGTATGCAGTGTTGCCAGGTCTTCGGCATGAGAAAACGTCCCTCTTGGTCTGAAAAAACGTCATTTGCTACCCAAAAACGTCTTTTTCAAATGAATGTACAAAAAAGTGTTCTTATTTAAACTTTTATTGTATACAAAGGTACATGTCCAGCCCTAACCGCCAAAATAACGTAAGCGACCCTTTTTTCAAAATTTTCTTTTTGATGCAGAAATATTCCTATAGCATCTAGATGCATTTCTGCATCAAAAAGAAAATTTGGAAAAAAATGTCGCTTACGTTATTTTGGCGGATGCAGAAATGCATCTAGATGCTATAGGAATATTTCTGCATCAAAAAGAAAATTTTGAAAAAAATCTCGCATACGTTATTTTGGCGGTTAGGGCTCGATATGTACGTAAGGTATATTAAAATATCATTTCGACAGAGCACATTTAAAATTCATTGTAGTCATCAACATTTTGATCGATTTTGGCTGTTTCTCTTTCGTTTATTTAATGTTTATTATTTTTCCATAAAAGCCAAGCTCATTAACAAACAAAATATAAATCCACAAAAATTGTGCAAAAATTATAAACAATCTGCAAATTTTCAGCTAGGTATTCAACTTTCTATTCAGATTTTTTAGCCCGTTAAACTTCAGGGCAATAATGTGCA
>NW_023479247.1:0-2420 GCF_013731165.1 Rhagoletis pomonella | reverse complement strand
GGTTTTCGGTAGACCTGAATTCATAATTAATAGCCTTTTGGAAAAAATGCGCTCATCACCATTGGTGAATGCAAATAAGCTGGAGACATTGATCTCATTTTCAATGGAGGTGAGAAACTTGGTTTCAGCAATGCAAGCTGCAGGCCTAACGGCACACGTAAATAACCCAATGCTTTTACAAGAATTAATTTCTAAGCTACCGGCTAGATATAGCTTAGATTGGGCAGTTCATTGCAGACATATCGCTGGGGCAAATTTGTCGGACTTTGACATTTGGCTATACGATTTAGCACATGCAGCTAGTACCATCATGACAAAACCAACCATCGTGAACCAACAGCAGGAAGTACGTCGAACATATCGTGTTGGGTTCCATGAGGAAGAGGAGAGAGGACACTATACCAAGAATAGCGAAGCACGCAAATGCTCAGCATGTGGTGAAAGTCATTTTATTGCGTATTGCGAAAAATTCAAAGCAATGGAGTATGATGACAAGTGGAATATTATTCATCGCATGGAGTTGTGTCGCTCGTGCCTAAAGAAGCACAACCCCAAATTTTGCAAGGATCCTAATGAATGTGGTGTTAACAACTGCACAGCAAAACATCACCCTAGTTTACACAAACCAGCGGTAATGAACAAAGGGTCAGAGGGCGAAGTAAATCTGATTGCCATGCATGTACAAAATACATCAAAAATATTGTATAGGGTTGTACCAATCACGATCCATAGCCAGCACGCCGCCGTTGACGTGTATGCGTTATTTGATGACGGATCAGGTCCAACCATTATTGAACACGAAGTTATGAAAATGTTGCAACTTAAAGGCGAAGTACGTCAGCTGACGTACTTCGCTGGACTGATGGGTCCATTAGAGTAGAAAACGACTCGGAGCTCATCAACCTGCAAGTGTCAGCAAAGGGGAAAAAACAAGATGTTTACGCTGAGTGATGTTCGCACTGTCAAGAAGCTTGACTTGCCTGCGCAAACGCTAGTAATGTCAGAGATGTCCAACAAGTATAAACATCTGAAGGGACTGAGAGTCTTACAAAGACGTGGTGCCACAAATCATTATCGGGGTGAACAACAAGCATGTGGCCATGCCACTGAAGTTCAGAGAGGGAAAAAGTAACGAACCCGCTGCAACAAAAACTCGTCTGGGGTGGACAGTGTACGGAACCGTTACAGATCAGGACCATTATAAAAACAACGACCTGCAGTTGCATGTATGTGAATGCGACAACAACATAGCTCTCGACAAGCTCGTGAAAGAAAGCATGAAACTTGAAAACTTAGAACCACATGTAGTGGCACGTATACATGAGAAGACTAGCCAGCAAGACATACTAGAGAAGTGCGTTACGCGAACGGGCGATCACTTTACAACCCGTTTATTGTGGCGCTCTGATAATATAGTATTGCCGAACAATTTTGAATCCGCCATGCGCAGACTTGTCTGTTTCGAGAAGAAGCTAAACAAAGATGACGATTTAAAAAATCGAGTAAATTCCCTAATAAATAGTATGGAACAAAAGCAATACATCCGGAAGCTCAGCGATAACGAAATTAATCAAGATTTTAAACGTAAATGGTATTTGCCCATATTTGCGGTGAATAATCCAAACAAGCCCAATAAGACGCGAGTAGTATGGGACGCAGCAGCTGAGCACCAGGGAAGGTCTCTCAATTGCTGCCTCGAGAAGGGACCGGATCTACAGCGACCATTGATACATGTACTGTTCAACTTTCGTATAGGAAAAATTGGCATTTGTGGTGATATATCCGAGATGTTTCACAGGATTAGTGTGCATGATGAGGACCAGTATTCTCAGCGCTTTCTTTGGCGTAATTGTGATTCGAGTCGAGATCCAAACACATACGTGTTACAGGTTATGTCATTCGGTGCTACTTGTTCACCTTCAATCGCCCAGTACGTTCGTAGTAGGAATGCGAGGGAGAATGCCGACGAGTTTTACGTAGATGACATGTTGGATAGTGTTGAAACCGCAGAGGAGGCTGTCAAGGTGCACAAACGAGGCAACTTCCATATTAGAGGATGGCTTACTAATTCGAATCATGTAGCTGGCGCCCTGGGAAATGCTGGTTCAAGTGACGATTTTTGTACCGCTGGAAAAACGATCGACCAAGTTATAGAGCCAGAGAAGGTACTCGGGTTATGGTGGAGAACGAGTGTAGATGTGTTTACCTTCAGTACAAGGTTCACTAAAGCAGGCAAAGAGATTTTAGGCGGACAAAAGCCGCCAACTAAAAGAGAAATCCTGCGATTGCTCATGTCAGTCTATGATCCTCTAGGGTTCTTAGCATTCTACACAATCCGTTTAAAAAATTTGCTACAGAACATTTGGCGAAGTGGTATCGATTGGGATGACCAAATTCCTGAAGAGTATGTGAACGCGTGG
>NW_023479246.1:0-2421 GCF_013731165.1 Rhagoletis pomonella | reverse complement strand
GGTTGACGTGTTGAGCTTGAATGGCATCAGGAAGTTGGAGGCTTTCTTGAAGTGGGTTCCAACAGTTAGGGTTCGAACGATACTATCGATATTGAGTAAGTATCGATACTGAGGGTATAAAAATAAGTATTTTAATACTCGATACCTTATTTGGTGATTATACTCGATACTTTGCAAAGTATTCGTAGTATCGAATACTTTTTATAAAACACACTTTTTAAATTGTTTCTTCCATTGCTTTTTTTGCTTATATGGATTACTATCATTCAATTTCGTCCATCACTTAAAATAAACTGAAATTGCGTGTAGTCTGTTGCATAACATAAACCAAATAAGTTAAAGTTTAATGGCCTTATTCATAAAAAATAAAGTAGGTTTAACGGGCTTAATAAAATGACATTTTCACACATTTTTCAGTTTGTAAACCTTTTTTATTTTTTATGAACAAGGCCATAAAACTTTACGCAAAGTTCACGAAAATGCAGAATTTTTCGAAACTTTTTGGGTATGAAGTTTTGTAATATATTCAAATTTACGAGTAGCCTACTATTGCACATTATTATACTAAAATTTAGAGAAAGTAAGTTCTGCAATAAAATAAAAATCAAATATTTTAAATTTCTAATGTTTTAATTTCAGGAAATAACTAGATATACGATTGAAGAATAAAATAATTTTAGTATACTAAAAAACGTATTTTAATGAGTCCGATACTGAGTAGTATCGATACTTTTTCCCTGATACTTTTGGAGTATCGATACCATGAGCTCGATGCCAGAATGAGTACTCAGTATCGATCCAAAGTCTGAAATTTCGAACCCTACCAACAGTGATTATTTCGTGCGCCAAATAACCAACGCACTGAACTTCGTGCGCTTTGCGTAATTTGCGTTCGATCACAAAGCTGTCAGAGATTGGGACACGTTGATGATTGTGCTTGACAATTCCACGTTTTTACATCAATTCACGAACTGATTTAAGATTTGGATAACCCCATATAGGGTTCGGCATATGTAGCATATTAATGGGCGCGTTTCTAAGACGCAACTGTTTACCTCCACTGTTGCTGAAATGCTGTCAACTGTTGAGTTCAACAGTTACGTCCAAAATGTATTCAACAAAGTGTGATTGATTTTGACATTGCTCTCATAATAAAAAGGCTATAATGTCAAATTGAAATGAATTGTTAACCCATTTGAAAATGTGTTTTTGTTTTTTCAAATTTGAATTAAAAAAAAAAGTACACACAAATTTTTCAACCAACAAAATTTCTTAATAAACGTGAAATTGTTAAGAGATAAACCGCCGAGAAGAGCAAGTAAGTACATTTAAGTTTGGTAATAAGTAAATACGTTCGACTTTGCTTAAATATTTTATGTAAGGAAACCAAGATGAAACGGAGCAAAACGTTTGAACGGTGCGCTGTATGCAATACAAGTCAGGACACGAAAGTAGTGCGATGTTTTAAACCACCTAGTTGCGAATTTAGACGGCAGCGATGGGATGAAAGCTGTGGTGTTGTACTACGTGATTCATCTAGCGTTTGTGAAAACCACTTCAAGGAAAGTGATGTCCAAATCAAACACTTTCCAACGAGCTCGTTTACACCCATGCGCAGTCCCAATGCCATACGGAAAAACTGATACAAGTGAGGATTTAGTACGCGATCAGGATACATTCTTTGTTGATGCCCAAACTCAAACAGACGACTCTTCAGAATGCACGTTGCGAACAGAAATATTTCGGCTTACCGAAATAATTAAACCATGCAAGCAAGTATGGTAGAGCTTAAATTAAAACCGCTCGAAGCAAGGTCTTTAATGGAAAACTATTTCGCATGAAAAAAATTTAATTTCAAAATTGTTTGAGTTAAGCTCACATATAAAAGTGGTAAAAAATGTAAAATCATACTTTTATAAGTGTCGAATAATGCTTAGGATAAAAAATTTAAATATAACAAGTAAGAAAGTCTAAGTTCGGGCGGAGCCGAACATTAAATACCCGGCGCAAGTATTAAATATGTTTTTTCACCTTTCCGAAACCTTCCGCTAGATGGTAAGCCGGGGTGTATCAATTTTGAGTAAATTAGCGTCCTTCAATTTCGAAATATTGAAGTTTCAAGCATTTCTGAAATTTACCGTTATATGAGAAGCGGCCGTTATTTTAGTCCGATTTCAATAATTTTCAACGTTTTGCTTATATGTGGCAAGCACAATAACCACACCGAGTTTGGTACAAATTGGTAGAACGGTTACCGATATACATATATGTGATCATAAGTGGGCGGTGCCATGCCCATTTTCCAAAATTTTACCATAAACGTATTTCTTGGTAAAGAATTGTTGCAAGTATCAATTTTGAATAAATTAGCTTCAATATTTACTGATTTATCGAAGATTTTGTATTTCTCTAAATTACCGT
>NW_023479245.1:0-2421 GCF_013731165.1 Rhagoletis pomonella | reverse complement strand
AGAAAAATAAAGAAATTTCAACGCTTCACTGCTTTTTCCATACGCAAGCAATCTGAGTGAGTGAGGGTCTATTTATTTATGTATATAATACTCATTAATTTGTTGCATCAATTTGTGTTTAGATAGTGGCATGTTTAGTTTGAAGGGGAGCCAATAAAAAGGGCCATTACGAGAAGGTATGTAGGGTCTTGAAAGAAATGTGAGGTGGTGAGCATGCGTGAAAAAGTGTTAATTACTGTATAAATTCATGTGAATGTTAAAGAACCTACAATTGAATGAAAAATTTGTGTCTTTAAAGATGGTTCACCATTGAACAAATATGCAACCAAAATTCACACACAGATGGCACTGCTTGCGAATATGCGAACTTTTGACTAGTTATTTATATGCAGGATTTTCGTTATTTCGATAACAGCTGTTAAAGGCTTCATGACCAATAGATAAATATATATAGTCCGACTGCCGTGCTTTGTTGAACTCGGCTAAAATCGCTTAGGCGGCTACAGCGCCAAATAAGAAGAAGAAAGTGGTCCGATCAAAAAATATGTATGTTTATGCGAAAAAAATTTAAATACTAAAAATAAACAATATAAAGAAATAAAAAAATACATTCAAGTCAGACAAATTAATTAGAGTTGCCACCTGTTTTTATTTTATTTTTTTATTTAAAAAACAAAATTTGCGCACAGAAAGTTATTTTAATTTTGGTATGAAAAAACGGTTGCCATTAACTCCATAATAAAAATTTCTTTAAAAAATAATGTTTGAAATATGTTCAAATATGTACTGGTAAAAAATGATTTAAGACAAAAAATAAAGGAACTGCGAAATGCTTCAATCCACGCTCAATAATCAAAGCTATAGTTAAAAAATTTAGTTCTAAAAATATTTAAACAATTTAAATATGAGTAATAAAAGACACCTAAAGCGAAAAGTCCATTAATTAAAAAAATATTTTAAAAAAGGTGTTGCCACCACTTTGAAAAACATAAAAAATAAAAATCTAGGTTAAACTAGCATTATGTAGTTTTATAACAAATAATGGAAAAGTTTTAATCGAAATACGAATATGTTGTGATTTTTTATTGACGGCTATTTTATACCTATGTACTAGTGATGTGCGGTTCCGAGTATTTAAAGAACCGGTTGTGTCGAATGCGGTGCCAAGGGGAACCGCGAATTTTTTAAAAACAAGGAAGTTGATGTGAGTCGGCCAGATCTGGTAAATGGCGGCTATAGGATATAGTGCCTTGAACTGAACAAAATTCGGTGAGTCAACTCAGAACACTAAAACACACAGTACATACATATATAATTCGAATTTCGGGCTGATATATTCATATCTAGGTTTTATGTCTAAACAATCAGTTTTTTTGCCCATAGTGCAATGTGCGCTTCGTGGCCGATTTTCGGTTCTGTAGGATCAGTTTTCGGAAGTTCGGAAGTAATTTTTCTGTTATTCTAAGATCATTTTCCATTTCATTTGAAATCGAGTTTCGTTTCTTTCGGAACCGTTTTTCGATTCTTTTGGAATCGAATTTGAGTTACGTTAGAACCGTTTTTCTTGTAAGAACCGGAACGGTCGGTTCTCTAAAGCACCCGATTCTCCGGTTCTTCGGTTCTGTACATCACTAATATGTATGTATGTAAACAATTTAGAACTTAGAAAAAAATAAAATAAAGTGTGCAAAAATGTTCAAACAGATATTAAATGAAAACTTTTTATGTATCTAGAATTCAAATATAATTTTTGCACAGGGTAGCCACCGCTTTAAAAATAAATAAAAAATTACGTAAATTTAATCGAATATTGAACAATCACAGTCTGTCATACATTTAACTTCTCAGAGAAGAATTTTTGTCTATAAATACTTTCAATTGGGTTACCATCTAGAAATTAAAATTATTTTTGTTGGTAATATTAAATATTTGAATACTGGTATTGAACTAGGAATTTTATATAAGGCAGCTACAATGAATTGTTTACATTTGAAAGGAAAATTGCACTCTTTTGATAACTAGGATGTGAAGTTTAATTTTCGTAAACATTTCATTAAAAAATTCAAAAAAAATGCTGGGTATTTAAGAACATTTGTATTAGATGGACCCTCTGCTGAAGACCATTTAATTTCTTAAAATTATAATGAGATAATTTCTTTGTATTTTTTTGGCACAAGAATCATTTTCTTTTCGGGGTATTGTGCACGCTTCATGAAATTTTTTAGCTAATATTTTTCGGTTCAAAAAATAAACATCATTAAAAACTACAATCAACAACACAGACCTCTTTTTCCTCCCTTTTCGTCTTTTTTAATTTCCCCGCCAACCGCCTTTTATAAATTCATTATTTATCCATTGTGTTGAGCGAAGAGCTTTCGCAATAATTAGCGCTACAAAAGCCTAATTAATAGAACATTTTTT
>NW_023479244.1:0-2421 GCF_013731165.1 Rhagoletis pomonella | reverse complement strand
GCTGTCAAAAGTAAAAATTTTTAAAGGTATCCAAAGAATTTACATTTTTGATTTATCGAAATTTATCGAGCCCTCGAATTTCACAGTTATTGAAATTGGTCGAGTTAACGAATTTTGTTGAGTTATCTGATTTTAGTGTTTTTTAAATTCATCGAACTATCGATATGTATCAAATCATTAATATTTATCGATAAAGTGGAATGTATCGGGTCAATTCTAAGTCCTGCTGTAGTCCAAAGACCTTCTAAGATAAAAAGATTTTAGTTTCGTTTTAGTTCCAAAGCAGAAGATGTTCCGGTAAGTTAATTTGTACCGTATAAGTTGTGCTACATGTTAAGTTAGAAACCCTCTCCAAGGCTCCTAAAAACTAGAAAAACTGTCGAATTTCGACAGTAACTGGCACTCTAGTACGTGATTCTAATAATTCAAATGCTTATACAAAAATAGCAATATTCTGATCCGATTCGGCTGGCAGCCACGCCATTGAAAACAGAATTTTGTTCAAAAGTTTCATTCCTAGCCAAAGGAATGAGAATGAAGAATTCTTTTTAAAAATTTTTGGAAAAACATGACACATCTTGTTTATCTTGTAAGCGTTGTTTAAACAACGATCTCGCTATTATCCTAGATACTTCAAGTTAAGATGAAAGTTAGGAGGATACATCTGACATTTTTAGTTTCGATGCAATTCTCATTACTTTTTATTAAATATAATATTCCAATTTTTAAATTAAAGTACTAAATAAAATAAACATTAAATATTACTATTTTTTTAATTTTTTACTTACTTGATTTAATTCTTTTTCAAAAATGCTTGACATCCTAGCTGTTAGACATCCGCATCCGCATTCGCATCCGCGGATGTCTACAATTCCACATTCGCAACATCCATTATATGTACATATGCAGCGTTCAATATGCGACATCGAACGAGGAGAAAGAGATAGGAGGAAGCGCGTATGTATGTATGCTTGCAAGGCAGTATTTAGGGGAGGGGGGATGCAGGTGTTCTGCCCCCGCCCCCGGAAATGTAGAAATGTAGAAATGTAGGATTTTAATGCACTAAAAACTTGGAAAAAGGCAGAATGTGCTTTGAAAAACGGCAAAAAGGCATATATTTTTTAATTTTGTTATGTACAGTGAAACCCGCTTAAGTACCCCCCCGCTTAAGTGCCTAACCCGCTTAAGTAACCAACATTTTTGGACAACATGCATTTTTTAATGTATTCAGCGTATGCAGCGTTCAATGTGCGACATCGAACGAGGAGAAAGAGATAGGAGGAAGCGCGTATGTATGTATACTTGCAAGGCCGTATTTAGGGGGAGGGGGATGTAGGTGTTCTGACGGTAAAAAATCAACGGTAACTTTTAGCCACTTGAAACTTGCACATTATTACACTAAAATTGAATGGGCTAAAAAACTGTATACTCAAAAAACACTTGTGTGAAAAAAGTTTGAAATTATGATGATTTTTTTTAAGTGTTCTACAAAATCTTAAGCTTAGGTTTATATGGTAATTGTTAGGGAATAAAAAATATTAATTTATTACCATAGAACAAACCTTTGCTCAGGTATATTAATTTCTTTAGTAATAAATTATATAAAATATATAAATAGAGGTGGTAACCTCCGTTCGTTATTTCTGTTTAAAAGCTATTTCAGTCCTCTTTCATATGATACCAAATTTGTTTAATTTGGATAAGCGATTTGTTTATTATCCGAAAAGGGCTTTTATTTCGGAATACAAAATATTAGGCCAGGTTTAACTCGCAAAAAAATAACTGTTATTTTCGATACATGGAATATTGTGCAAGTGCACTGATAAAACGTTTATCTGGCAAGTCACAGAAGAAAGGATTAAAAATTAATTACAAATGCGAAAATCAAAAAAAACGCTGATGACGTTCCAGGTTCTCCAAATTCCGAAACAACCAAAAACTGAGAATGAAGAATTCTTTGGAAAACAACGGTGTTTAAACAACGATCTTGCCATGATGCTAGATTGTGAAGATGAAAGTCAGGAAAATACATCCGACATTGTCAGCCCCACTGCAATTCTCAAAAAGGAATTATTGCATCGCAAAAAAAAAGAAAATATATATATAACTGAAAGTCCTCTCAACTTGTGCAGCGTTAATTGAAAAGAATTTACAATTTTGTTTCAAGTTTTTCAAGTTTGTCGCCTCGAGCGAGTAGTAGTCGACTTTAGTGGCTTCCTGGCGGCATATAATTATTTTTTTAGGGAAATGTCTGTTTAATTCTTTTTAGTGGATAAATTGTCTTTAGGATGAAGAAACAAGTGATAACGATGAAGACAAAAAAAAGAAGGCAAAAGTGAAGATAAAGATGAAAATGGAGATAAAGGCGAAAATTGAGACAATGAGAAATACTTAAGAATTAGGGTAACTGAATTGAAATTT
>NW_023479243.1:0-2421 GCF_013731165.1 Rhagoletis pomonella | reverse complement strand
TCGTTGGAGAGTAAAGTTGATGAAAAAAGAACGAAAATGGATAAAAAGTAAGCAAATTTAAAGAAAATAAATAAAAATATACATAAATAAAAGTAATAAAATAATTATATTAAAATTACAGATCAAAAGTAGTTAGTAACAAAAAGCAACTAGCGCGATTAGTGGAGTTGATGCAAAAAAACAGCGACTAACAAGCACCTAAAACGATTTTTGAGCACCCCAATAGTGCGTTCCACAATATTCCGTCCTTGAGAATGTTTACCGTTGAACATACATTCTGCTTATCCGGGCTCTGGGTTTCGGTATGGCGTAAGCATATAGGGTTGTAAGGCATACCCTCCATCACCTAAAATTGGAAATAGCTATGACACAACCATTCGAATGTCTACATAAATTAGCCATAGCATACCTAATAACATATTTCGCTCGCCACTACGATACTCTTCTTCTAATTGTTGCTTCAACGCAGACATATTAAAAACATTAGCATCATGCGTAGCTCCAGGGTACTTCGCGTTGATATAGCGGATTCGCATGGCGTTGTCGCAAACCTATAAATGAAGAAAGATTATAAACTCCATTGTTGCATTTCCTTTATAAATACTCACTATCATTGCATTCAAGCTGAAAAATCCTTTCCGATTGTAATACAAATGCTGATGATCCTTTTTTGGGGAAACAATTTTGATGTGCGTACCGTCTATGCAGCCTATTACTCCGGGTATTCCGCTCCTCCCAAAGAAATAACACTTTGTTTCTCGTTTTTCCTCTTCACTGTTTTGCATTTTTATCCAATCTCTGCAGACGCATTCCTCCAAAGCATTGAATACTTCCGCCAAAATTATGGACACCGTAGATTGGCCAAGCCCAATACAACTTTCGTTCCCGACACTTAGCTGATACGACCCCTGAGCACAGAACCTCAAAGTCGCTGCCAACTTTAAAATATTTGGAACTGATGTTTTACTAACGCCAGCTTGCAGTTTGCTATCTAATGGGCTGTTTTTGCTTACGCGTAAAAGCACATTTAGCACATTTAGCTCTAAATGCTACTCTAAGGGCCGGTTATTTGCATGGAGCCAAAAACGTCGATAACGATGTTAATCGGTGATTAGTGTCAATCAGGCTTTGAGCAACCGGCCTTAAATGTACATTTATCCATACAAAACTCGCCACCTAAATGCAACTAAATGCAACTCCATTTTTGCATTAAGGGCAGGTTGCTCAAAGCCTGGTTGACACTAATCCCCGGTTAAACATCGTTATCGACGTTACCGACACCATGTTATTTGCATGGAGCCGAAAACGTCGATAACGATGTTAATCGGTGATTAGTGTCAATCAGGCTTTGAGCAACCGGCCCTAAGAATCTAAATGCTAAAAGCAACCCTGTGATCTTCCAAAATTTCCACGATTCGAACATGGTTTAATGAGAAAAACTGGCAACATTGCTTTTTCGAGTATACAGTCGCTAGCTCCGTTTCAGTGATCGCCGATCGAGATTTCATTTATTATTTTACATTATTTGGATAAAGAAAAGTTACGCAAATTCAACATCGATATGATGCTGATAGAAATCTGGATTAATTTGTGATCAACTCTGTTTGTTTTGTTTCCTAATTAAGTGTGGAAATTATAATTGACAGCGCCGACAAATGAATATATACACAAACAAATGGTCGGTTATGGTTAAAACAATTTAAGTTTTTGTATTGAATTTTCGGTTTAGAATGAATTTTTTCCTTTTCAGTAGGGGTTTTCGCACATTATCTTTTCCGTGAGAATTTATCGTAATAGATACGGATCTGAATAAGCGACTGGAACAGGGCTGTTTGTCAAAAGCATACGATTTCGAACTCGCGTAAATGTACAGTTGCTAAATGCGGTAGCATGAACGCTCTTCGAAAACATATGTTCGAAAGTGCTAAATGTTGCATTTTAAATGCAGCAAAAACGCTGCATAATAGTGTGAGCAAATGCGTAAATGCAGCCTTCGGAAGACGAAAATTTTTCAAAAATCTTAAAAAAATATAGATTGATTACGTTTGTATCAACTACGCACCGTTGAAACCGTATACATACATATTTTCCTCCAATTCCAGAGGATTAGACGAATCCCTCAACATTCTCCTCGTTCTTGCTAACTCTACTAATCTTTCACTTTCCTCGTCATCACTATCACTGAACCACACGTCGACACTATCCATTAGTGGTATTTTCTTTTTTAAATTGTTAAATTGAAAAGTTTTGGACAATTGTATTTTATTTTATTTGCCAAATATATCAAAAATGTAAACAAACACCGAAACAGCTGATTGCAATTCAGTAAGCCATTCACAATTGTACAATTGTTTATCGATTCAGTTCCGCAATACCAAAATAAAATATGATCGACTCAATAGAAAAATGTCTATTCTACTG
>NW_023479242.1:0-2421 GCF_013731165.1 Rhagoletis pomonella | reverse complement strand
TTACTAATCGTAATGGAAATTTAACAGCTCTGGGTCAGGTATATAAATTTCATTTGTATTAAATTATTATAAAAATTATATAAATGAAGGTGGTAACCTTCGTTCGTTATTTCTGTTTATAAGCTACTTTAGTCCTTTTTCATTTAGTACCAAACTTGCTTAATTTGGATAAGCGTTTTATTTTAGGAAAGGACTTTTATTTCGGCCTTAGCAGATATTTGGCCAAGATTAACTGTTAAAAAAAAATTACTGTTATTTTCGGTCCTGATTTAAATGTGAGAAATAATTATTAAACTTAAAGTAAAATATAAACGAAATTAACTATAAATACCCTTCGATTTAAAAAAAAAAAAACTGGTTAACAGTTGTTCGTCGCCACGCATTAAGTCTTTTAAAGATGTGTAAATAATTTAGGCGAAATACATATATTCATGTGTTGAGAAGTTATAATTTTTATACCCGAGCGCACTTGTGCACAAGGGTATTATAACTTTGTTCACATAACGGTTGTTTGTAACAGGCAAAACGAATCGAGATAGATATAGACAAATGTATACATAAATGATCAGAATGAAAAGAGAAATCGATTAAGCGGTGACTGTCTGTCCGTCCGTCCGTCCGTCCGTCCGTCCGTCCGTCTGTGCACACGATAACTCGAGTAAAAATTGAGATATCTTAACGAAACTTGGTACGTGAACTTCTTTTGGGCGTGGGACGGTTGGTATTGAAAATGGGCGAAATCGGATAATAACCACGCCTACCTCCCATATAACGGTAATTTTAAGAAATACGAAAACTGCGATATTTTAGTAACTACTGAAGATAATTCACTCAAAATTGATACTTACAATGAGTTTCAGACGGAAAACATGAATATTATAAATTTTTGGAAAATGGGCGTAACCACGCCCACTTATGGTTACATGTGTATATCTTGGTAACCGCTACACCAATTTCTTCCAAACTTGGCACAGTTGTTGGCCTTAGTACAGCATACTAAATGGCTAAAAATTTTAAAAATCGGACAATAACCACGCCTACCTCCCATATAACGGTAATTATCAGAAAAACTAAAACTGCGATATTTTAGTAACTACTGAAGATAATTCACTCAAAATTGATACTTGCAATGAGTTTTAGACGAGAAATAAGAATATTATAAAATTTTGACAAATGGGCGTAGCCACGCCCACTTATGGTTACATGTGTATATCTTGGTAACCGCTACACCAATTTCTTCCAAACTTGGCACAGTTGTTGGTCCTGGTACAGCATAACAACTGGCCGAAAATTTCTAAAATCGGACAATAACCACGCCCACATCCCATATAACGGTAATTTCGAGAAATACAAAATCTTCGATAAATCAGTAAATATTGAAGCTAATTTATTCAAAATTGATGATTGCAACAATTCTTTATCAAGAAATACGTTTATGATAAAATTTTGGAAAATGGGCGTGGCCCCGCCCACTTATGATCACATATATGTATCTCGCTAACCGTTCTAGCAATTTGTACCAAGCTCGGTATGGTTATTGGGCTTGCCACATAAAAGCAAACCGTTGAAAATTGTTGAAATCGGACTAAAATTGAGGCCGCTTTTCATATAACGGTAAATTTCAGATATGCTTGAAATTTCAATATTTCGAAATTTAAGGACGCTAATTTACTTAAAATGTATACACCCCGGCTTATCATGTAGCGGTAGCTTTCGGAAAGGTGGAAAACATATATTTAATACTTGCGCCGGGTATTTAATGTTCGGCTCCGCCCGAACTTAGACTTTCTTACTTGTTTGTTTAGCATTTTGATATGGTGAACGGGTCCGTTGTCCGATTTTGACAATATTCGGGCTGAAGTATTATATTGTCTTAATATTGTTTGCCAAAAGCAACTTGTATAAATTAAGTGGCTATCATGGCACAATTTTTCTGATACTCTAATATCGAAACCCAACAGTCGCTAATTTTCGTGGATTTTGATGAACTCCTTTTCGTTTGCCTTCAGGGCAGAATAAACCGCAGAACGTGCAGAAAACTTTATCAAAACTCTTCAAGTACGCAAGACAATCAAATCCATCCTCTGTTAACCATTTTCGGTGAAATCACCATTTTTGTAATTTATTTTCTGAAGAGGAAACTTGTATGTTGGAATTTGTGAAATTTCAGGGGTATCCCCTCGTGGCTACGGGCCTGACAAAAGTATATGCATATACAAAGAAACAAAAATGAGTGCATACGAGTCCACATTCCCAGCTTTTGGTTAGTGAAACTGCACACTGTCGGCAGTTTGATGGCATCACTGCGGGGATTGTTGCGGTTAGCTAGCTAACTGCCTCGTTGACAACGAAAGAAAACGCCGTAATGAGACTCATTAAGCGCACATCCTTTGCTGCTACTATTACTCGCTGGTATTTATG
>NW_023479241.1:2092-2422 GCF_013731165.1 Rhagoletis pomonella | reverse complement strand
ACGTATTTTATAACCGTTACATGGGGAAAATAAATTTAAGGCAGATTTTTATTAACAATTTTTACACAATTTACGACTGCAATCAATTTCTTTCAAAACTATAATCTAAATGATTGCAAGTTGTATTTTTTACGATCAAAACAGATTCCAATATTAGGTATATTATGCACATGCAATCCAATTTGATTTGAGTTATTCAGTTTTAGATACATTTATATTTCTGTGTTCGTATGGAATAGTAGTTTATGTCGGGAAGCTGGCTTTAGTATAATCCGGCACTGCCTTTATTATTTACAACACAAGGAATTTTTTGATGACCCTTAACAAGAA
>NW_023479241.1:0-1992 GCF_013731165.1 Rhagoletis pomonella | reverse complement strand
TGATTGCAAGTTGTATTTTTTACGATCAAAACAGATTCCAATATTAGGTATATTATGCACATGCAATCCAATTTGATTTGAGTTATTCAGTTTTAGATACATTTATATTTCTGTGTTCGTATGGAATAGTAGTTTATGTCGGGAAGCTGGCTTTAGTATAATCCGGCAATCCGTTTATTATTTACAACACAAGGAATTTTTTGATGACCCTTAACAAGAATATGGACGTGCTAGTATCGGAACTATTTCTTGCACGTTTATTTATCCAAAATTTCTTTAACGGCTCGGCGCCAGTGAGGGTATGTTGCGAATGCCGCATTATACTAAAACCAGCCTTTTGACATAAGCTACTATTCCATATGAGTGGGACACGTGCGAAATGCGGATTTTCCCAGTTGCAGTACTGCAGTAACTCGACACCTTCCTCACCAACCGCTCTGTCCTCTATGAGCTTCTTAATGCACTGCAAATAAAAGATGGAAATTTAAGAAAAAATACTATCACAGCGTTTCACTCTTGTAGTATATTGGCTATCAAGCACCAGAAAATTTCCATCACGCATTCCATATGCCACCGATTGTCGTGGATCAATTAAAATACTGTCATCACAGCTTTTTGGTACTCCAGCAACTGGTGTGTCTATGGCAGAGTAATGTGGAGCTGTTGCATGACTAAAATCAATTTGGGCTCTTTGAGAACTGGCTTGTTTGTTGCGAGCTATTGGCATCAAATGTATGCAAATTAGATTTCCAAACGGGCAACTGTTGAATACAGGAAAAAATGTATTTTATATGGATCAGCTAAAGTGCACTACTACCGTGTAATTGGCCAACCTTCTAATAAATCAAGCAATCTTATTGTATAGTCATCGCCGCCAGTCACCAAGAAATTTCCACTTGGGTGAAATGCAACATCATTCTCCGGCGACGAATGCACTGTATTAGCTCGCCTTCAGCTTTGTCAAATATCTTAACGCGGTTACAACTTAATGCTAAAGCCACCAGATTGACGTCTGGATGCCATGCCAGCTGTCGTCCCATACCTCTTCCCCCGGTGAACGTTCGCATACATACGCCTGAAAATGTATCGCAAATTCTTAACTTGTCGCCGCACGATGAAATGAACTTACCATTAGGGCTGAATTTTGCTGCGCGCACCCATTTGTGTGTATTTTGAATCAGTATTTTGATGGCTTTTTGCCATTTTTCTAGTCTGCAAACGAATAAGCTGACGAAGAAGCAAACAAATTCAAGCACATTGTTGCATTCTACCGTACATATTAAAAGCTTTAAAATCTTAAAACATATGTGAAAAACTTTTATAATCTGAATATTTCTAATGTCCCAATCAAAACCAAATTTTATAAATAGCATTTTTAAAAAGCAATAATCTAATATTTTTCAAGTTTTTGGGCATATATGTTACCATTTGAGCAACAAATACTACCAAGTTTTAAGAGACTATTTAATGCAACTCAGGTCAAAAAAGCGCACTTTAGAGCAAAATAAGCAACTCTAAAAAACAGATGATCGCAGCTGTGGCCCAGGATGACGTCTATTGCTAAGATATCTCACTTGTATTTGTACACAATGCCTTTGGGTAAGTGTATTATGGGTGATGGCAGCCCTGCAATTAATAAAAGCAATTGGCAATGTTGAACATAGGCGATTTCCATGACGATCACTGTATTTCAGGATTTGCAGGTTTTACAGGTAAAGCGGTTTTCGCCATTAATAAACCTTATGGAAGGTGGCGTACGTTAACCGCTTCCTGTAAAAACCTGCAAATCATGAAGTACCTGTAACATACTTATTAAAAAGAGAAACATCGGAATATATCGATGTATCGATAGTTTTAGGGCGATTCTTTTCGGCATCGATGTTAATGTTTACGATACATCGAAATATCGAAGTATCGATGTTGGCTCTGAAAATTTGCATCCCTAGTTGCCACTCCACCAAATATTCACAACATTACAATCAGGTTAGACTT
>NW_023479240.1:0-2422 GCF_013731165.1 Rhagoletis pomonella | reverse complement strand
AATGCGGGTAGAACCAGCAATGGTTCAATGTGGAGTTGCATTGCAACCGGATGTCGTGATACAGAGAACGTCAGAGGTTTAGGTAGGCCTCGGCCCTACCAAGGTGGTAAGTGTGTCCACCACATACTGCCAATTGGTACTAAAGTGCTTGCAGTTCAGGGCAGTGATTAATGCAAAAATTAATCCGTTGTGCCTAATGCGGGCACCGTGATTAAAGCCTTTGGCAGGTAATCACGTAAAGCCTACATGAAATCTACTTGTACATATGCACATATGTAAGTATGTGCAGTCATTGTCGGTAAGCTTCACTCCCATCGGTTGGAGTGAAAGGAAATGGGTAAATAGAACGAAGGGGAAACAAATGTTTATTTTTTTGCGGCCGGTACGCGACAACCCCACCCCTTCCTCCTTAAAGAGAAAGCTTGCTTTCTTTTGTGAAATACCTATCTCCTAATTGTCCCTATATGGTCTTAACTCCTTCACGTTCCATGTCCCCTTATCCTTGCCTGACTCGTCTACCAGGACATAACTCCTTACAAAGAAAGCTTGCTTTCTTTTGTGAAATACCTATCTCCTAATTGTCCCTATATGGTCTTAACTCCTTCACGTTCCATGTCCCCTTATCCTTGCCTGACTCGTCTACCAGGACATAAGTCCAAGGCGACACCTTCTTCTTCACTATAAAAGGTCCTATATATTTCGGCGCTAACTTCGCCGCGTTACTGCATCAGATAATACAAAATTTTTCCTCCAAACTAACTCTCCTGGCATATATTGCACATCTCTTCTCCTAAGGTTATAATTTCTTGCTAACTTGGCACTGGCCTCCTCTAACCCCACTCTAACGCTAGACCTAATCTCTTCGAGTCTCTTTACTCTTTCTTCACAATTAATTCTCTCTACTCTCCTAATGACGCGATATATCTTCTACTGCCTTCCAACGCCATTTCCCTAATAATACAGCACGCTACCTTTGCTAATTTCTGGTCCCAACTCCTTTGGTTTTCTGCGACGTATGCCCTAAGGGTAGTCTTAATTATTTGGTTTATCCTTTCGGCCGGGTTACCCTGCGGATGACAGTATGCGGTGTACCGCAGTTGGACGCCATACGCTCCGCAGAGTCCCCGCAGTTCGCGACTCCTGAACTGGGGTCCATTGTCGCAGACCACCGGCCGAGGGACACCAAACAAAAGAAACACCTGATCCTCTAAGATTTTACAGACGCGCTTCGCCTTGGCAGTCCGTAAGGGAAACAACAGCGGAAGCTTCGAAAAGTAATCCACGACCGTTAAAATATACTGGTAGCCCTGTGTCGACTTCACCATGGGCCCTACCAGATCAACACATATTATTTCCCAAGGTGCAATTTCCTTGGACCTCTCAACAAACCCCCAGCTGGCTGTGTGTTATCAGGTTTCACCTGTTGACGAATCTTACATGCGGCCAATAAAAATTTTGCGTAACCCTAGCGAAAGTTTTCCGAATGCCCATGTGACCGGCCAACTGGTCATCATGACATTTACTCAGAATCTCAGCCCTCTCCTTTCGACCAACAACCGTTTTCCAATTCGAAGAATCACCGTAAATAGAGGGGAATTTGGACTTAACGAATTTGTAGAGGCAGCTGTCTTCTACTCTCCACGCTGGGTACGATAAGGGTCTCTTTTCTACAGACCGAATCATCTTCGACAACCAGGGGTCACTAGTGGAAACTTAAGCAACAGGCCCACTACGGGACAACATATCTGGAACCACATGTTCCTTTCCCTTCCGGTGGACAATCTCAGTCATACTGCTGGAGCTTCAGCGCCCAACCTGCTAACCTACCACAAGGATCCTTCAAGTTGTTCAGCCAAACCAAAGAATAATGGTCAGTGACGACAGTAAACCTAGCGCCTTCAACATATGGACGCAATTTCTCGACCGCCCAAAAGACCGCTAAACTCTCCTTCTCTGTCGTCGAATAAATTTTCTAATTTTTATTCAAAATCAGACGCGTCTGTCTGGATTTTGAGAGGCTTCTCAAAATCTGGACAGCTCAAAACGGGTGCTGTCACCAGGCGCTCCTTCGCCTCCCTAAAGCTGCGTTCACAATCTTCGTTCCACTCGAACTTTCGGTTTTTCTTTGTTAATTCGGTGAGAGGCCTAACTAACTCAGCAAAGTCTTCGGTAGCAGGACACTGTACCTATAAATGACCTAACCTGTTTCACATTTTTGGGCCTTTCGATGTTTACCATCGCTTCAACCTTTTCTGGGTCTACGTGTAGACCGTGCTTGTCTACCACGTAGCCTAAATACTTTATCTCTGGCCTACAAAAGTTGCACTTATCCCTATTCAACCTAAGGCCCGCTTTAGCTAACCTATCTAAAACTATCTGCAGAATCTCTAGATGTTTATCGAAGTTATTTGTAACGATAATG
>NW_023479239.1:0-2422 GCF_013731165.1 Rhagoletis pomonella | reverse complement strand
AATTGTGTTTGCATCAAATCACCCTGTACTGCTAAGTTTTAAATTCAAAATATAAAATCTTTTTGCACTTGTACAGGCAAAGCCATTTAAATTGACACCTAATTTTTTGAAATTCAAGCGAACGGTGCAGTATTTTCAAGCTAAATCCTATTTAAATCTTTTTCGTTAGACACTCATATTTTAATGTTTCATAGTGGCAACCCTCTTCAAAAGTATTTTCAAACTAAAACTCTCTTAAATTTTTTCGTTTGACACTGTGATACGTATCTCAATTAACTTATGAAATAACTTGAATATGACTTGTTTAACAGGTTGAAACCCTCCAGCATATAGTTCAGGAATAAAGCCTTTTCAAACACATTACGGTTGATGTCCATCTTTTAGTAATTCATTTAACTTATTAAATAATTTGTAATTCGACTTTTTAAACAGGTGGCAACCCTCTTTAAACAGCTCAGAAATATTCCTAATGTTCAAATTTCTTAACATTCTTTCTTTTAATTTTTCATATAACTTGTATATAAGTTAATTGTATTCGACTTTCCAAACAGGTGGCAACCTTCTCAAAAATATTTCTAAACTAAAATATGTTTAAACTTCTATAGTCAGATATTATGATATTTAAATTAATGACCTGAGGAATTAAGTTGAGTTTGACTTTTAAAACAGGTGGCAACCCTCCTATATATCGATAGTTTAGAAATAAGTACTTCCCCATCGCACTTTGACTGATATCTATTATTTTAATTTCTAATTGACATAACTTATTAATAAGTTTTAGTTTTACTTTCGAAACAGGTGGCAGCCCTCTTCAAATACTTCTTATATATTACAAATGTTCAAACTAAAGATTTCTTAACACTCTTTCGCTTGAAATATATATTTTAATATTTCATATACTTTGTGTATAAGTTAACTAAATTCGAAATTTCAAACAGGTGGCAACACTCTTTACAAATATTTTCAAACTAAAACCTTCTTAAACCTAAAAACCATCTTGTGATATTAATATTTCATTTACCTAATTCTAATTGGAGATACTTCTTACGAACTGATTTATGCAAAAAAGACTACCAAAATTTTTTTTTGTTGTTGCTCTTTTGAAAATGTTGTGCGTTATGTCGATATCCATATATATTTAATCTTCAAAATGTCATTTATGTAGTTTATTTACGTCCATTAAAACTCTATACGTATGCGCACATACATATGTATTTACTTTCACCACCATTACACTTTCAGTGATTGCACACACAAATATCTGATTAAGTTTTTCTAACCACAAAGTCAACCACTTCATTGTCAGTTAAGTTCGCCAACGAATCAAGCAACCGACCGCAGCAACATTCCACAGCTGTTAATCAAGGCAACTTAATTTACCCTTACCAATTCGATACACTCCACTTGACTGGTTGCTTCCACTTCAATTCTTTCCTGCTTGTTTTTTTTGGCCACCCCGTTAGTCAGTGTTTTCATCCATGTACCTACTACATTTTCTATGCGTAAATGCTTCGCAAATTTGCCAAAAGTATTTCTTGTGGAATTTCGTTGATAGCCAGTAGCCAATAGTAGTTTTGCTATTGTTATTGTTATTGTTATTGTTATTGTTGTTGTTCTAAAACAAGCCATATACAACTGAATGTGAGTTGAGTGAGTTGTGATGTGCTGTTAGTGATTAAATCTCTTTACTATTTTCCATTCGATTCACTTCATTGTGCGACCCTGAGGCAACGGCATCGAGCTTCAAGTGCCACAAAAATTCCACGCAACCAAAGCGGAGTAGGTTCTATTTGTTACGGTGGGTGAGAAAAGTTAAGGTCAATAGCCCTCGAAGTGTGAGTTTATAGCTCAATAGAGTCTTTTTTGTTGAAACTCAAAGCATTGTATTTGAAGGGAGAAGGTTTGAAAATAGACTTACAATTTACTCTGGTGAGAGATCTAGACACTACTGCCATTTTGCAATTTTTCAACGGACACTTTAGGTGGCATAAAAACATGACGACTAAACCCATTTACCCTTCCTGCCTGAGGCTTTTGGCTGCGATTAGCTGAGAAGCGAGCTTTTTAGCACCCAACAATCAGTCCCGATTTATTTATTAATCAAGTAGATTCGCAACAGATTAAAAGAGCACACGAAAACAGTTCAATAGATGTCATATTCTCTGAGCGCTTTTTTTCAGCATTCGTTGTTTTTGTATCCTGGCAGCGCACAGTGGCTTAAGACTGGAATTTACTGTTCATAAATCACTGGAGCCTTAACTTTTCAACCAATTTGATAATTTTTTATTTTATGAAAGCTTATAAAATTAGCGAGAGGCCAGTGGGGTCTAAAAACAGAAAATTCTATTTTGGTCAACATTTTTTTATAACATTTAAAATTTTTCTTGTCAAATTTTTTTATTGGTTTTTAGGTAACCCTACA
>NW_023479238.1:0-2422 GCF_013731165.1 Rhagoletis pomonella | reverse complement strand
TTTTTCAGCTAACATTAAGTCAAATTAGTGATACTACTTACATAGGCAGAAGTTATTTATTCATGGCGGGTAGCAATTTTATTTTAATAACAAAAAGCGAATCTGAGGTATCGATGAGGTTAGAATGTTTGTTAAAGTCAAGACATAGAGAACGAAAGGCGTCTTGCGATTCGTAAGTGGATTTAAATATGAATAACACACCGATCATCTCTCCACGACTATGAAGTGTTGGCAGGTTTATAAGTTTCAGTCAGCAGAAGTATTAATGTGTGTGCTAAAGCTTAGCTTCGGGTCCATCGTGACCCAGTCGGTAGATCAGTAAAATGTGTAAACCGATCTAAACAAGCATCCCGGATCATTAAATTACATGGTTCGGGGGAGATAAACTCATAAATTTACACTTATTGACATTTAGCGTCATACCGTTTACGTCACACCATTTAACCACAGCATTAATGTCAGCCTGCAGGCGTCTGTATCATCTTCCGTTTTCGTGGCTTTAAAAACCTTAACGTCGTCGGAATACATCAAAGATTTAGAGAACTTTAACACGTTCGGAAGATCATTGATGAAAAGTAAAAACAATATGGGACCAAGATGACTAAATTTCAAACGAGTGACTGTCTCTAAAAACAACTTTTTGTTTTATAGAATGCTTTACTAAAATTAGTGTAGATCACATCGGTTTGTAAATTAAACTCCCGGTTACATAGGTGGTGAACTCCAGTAAGTTAGGTATGATGGCTTTACCTGTGCAGAAACCATGTTGGGATGGGTTGATTGCTGACGAGACGGAAAAAGCTAATTCTTTGGAATTTATTGTTTCAAACATTTTTTGGAATAGCACTCAGTTTAGCGATTCCGCGGTAATTCGTTATACATAATCTATTCCCACTTTTATAAAGGGGCAATATGAATGATTCTTTCCAGCAAGAGGGGAAAACCCCTGTTTTAATAAGGGGCACTGAAGATATTAAACAATGGTTGCTATAAGTAGTCCGCGCAACTGGATAGTTCACACGTTGGAATGCCAGTGCTGCCGTTTACTAATTTTCGAGCGAAGTGAAAACACGATAAAAGTGAAGTGTTTCGGAGTGACTCGGGGGGAAAAGTGAAGTGATTATCGAAGTGATGCATGAATCAACAAAACAAGATCACTTATTCCAAGAAGAAAAAAGTATTTTTCAGAAAAAAAAATTTTCTGAAAAACGATTTCAAATACAACGGTGGCTTATCACCTGATTGGTTAATCGATTATTTTATGATCACAATAAAAGTAATCTAAACCTTTATTAATTTATAATTTATTGTGTCCCTGGGCAAATTTATTGCTGGAATATCTTTATCTTATCACAATGTCTCAAACGTTGTGGAAAGAAAATCAAAAATTACAGTTCACTGATGATATTGTTACGATTACCCTCGAAGCCTTGAGGGATTTCCAAAATATGCTCGGGCTCGTATCGCTGGATTGTTAAATAAATGCTCACGATGACCAAATTGTAGTACAATTAACTTTATTGTACAACAAACAATTTACAATAACTGCTAATACAGTAAAAACACTTTAAATACTTGTTAAAGCAATAACAACGCTTTACTAAACTTTTTAACACAATTCAACTTATAGCTGGCTTTTTCGCAATTCACTTCTTTGCTCACTTTACTTGTAGCTTGCTGACTTGTAACTAACTCACTCCGGTGTCTGGTGGCGCCCTTATATACCTGCGCTCGCACTCATGGCAACTCTAGAACCTTCTGAAGTTCTTCGCTCATCCTCTTTCGCTCGCTGTTCGCAGTGTTCATCCAACTTGACGTTTCTCTTTGTGGAACATTCTACTTCATTCCTCGAACATTCTGCCTATTTCTCGTTGTTCGCTTCGCGTTGCCACAGTATTCGCCACACTGCCCTCCACCTAAGTCTGATCGTCCCGATCAGATACACTTGCTGTTCCAAACGTTGCTAGTCTTTCATCTTGGTTCTCGGTCTACCAGCTCCCTGGATTGGATGCACTGCGTCCTTCAGCCGTTTGTCAATCCTATACGGACCTTTCCAGTTACGATGTTGTTCGGAGGTGACGTCTTTCTTCTGCTGCGACATGTACAACCACAATGCGTTACTGGACATTGCTTCCGGCTTATCTCCGGGAGTGCACCATCTCACATGGTCGTGCTTCTGCCGGCCACTGGTGGTGACCAGACCATGTCTCTTTTCGTGGGCACCCTTTTCGCCATATCTATGCCGAATCATCTGTCCATGACACCCAGACTCCCGCCTTCGTGCTGCACTGCCTTTACCACATCTTGCTACATCCGGATCCTTACGTTGAAGCTTCCGCCGTCGTTTCGTATCTCGCTCTTCCGCCGATCCTAACTTCATTGACCGGACATGTATAATCTCACCCTTGGCTTCCTGCTTAAC
>NW_023479237.1:0-2422 GCF_013731165.1 Rhagoletis pomonella | reverse complement strand
GGTTTCCTTTGTGGAGCTACATTTACTGGCGGTGGCGGAGGCGATGGGTCGTCGACTGTAACAAGTGGACTTATTTGAGACTCATGTATCTCTATTTCCACTTCCTCTAAATCTATACTCTATACTAGTTATATAAAGAAAAGTCCCTTTTTTTTTGTAACAGGTAATCTCGCGAACGGCTAGTCCGACTTTCATGAAATTTTGTATACAATTAGCTTCCGGTAACCACCATGTTTTAGGCTAAACAAATTTTACTTTTTTCTTGTAGGTGGACCAGGGACCGGTCTATTCGAAAAAATCTTATTTTAGTCCGATTTGCTTAAAATTTAGTACGTAAGTAGCTTTTTAGCATATATTAGCATATATGGCCCATTTTTCCCGGGAAGTGGTCCAGGGACCGATCTATTCGAAAAAATCGAAATCGAATTTACGGTCCGATTTGCTTAAAATTCGATGCGCATATAGCTTTTTAGCATGTACTAGCATATGTGAACAAATTTTTCCGAGAACTGGACCAGGGACCGATCTATTCCAAAAAATAGCATTTATGGTCCGATTTGCTTAAAATTGGGTACGTAAGTAGCTTTTTAGCATATATTAGCATATATGACCCATTTTTTTCGGGAAGTGGTCCAGGGACCGATCTATTCGAAAAAATCGAATTCACGGTCCGATTTGCTTAAAATTCGGTGCGCAGGTAGCTTTTTAGCATGTATTAGCATATGTGATAAATTTTTTCCGAGAAGTGGACCAGGGACCGATCTATTTCAAAAAATCGTATTTACGGTCCGATTTGCTTAAAATTCGGTACGTAGGTAGCTTTTTAGCATATAATAGCATATATGATCCATTTTGTCCGAGAAGTGGACCAGGGACCGATCTGTTCGAAGAAATCGTATTTATGGTCCGATTTCCTTAAAATTCGGTACGTAGGTAGCTTTTTGCCTGGATAAGCTTATAGATTCCTGCTTTCCAATTTTTATGCAATTTCGAATATAAATAGCTTTAAGTAACGACCATATCAAGGGGCGAATTCGTCACTAGGCAAGATTTTTTTGCGCCAATCAGAAACAACGGATACTGTCAAAATATAATTATAATATATAATATATCTCAACTAATTTATATTTAGAAAGCCGTTTGTTAGTTTTCGCAAGGCTCGAGAGCGGCTGAACCGATTTTTTTGAAACTGCCACCTGCCGCACGTGTCCCAAGGATGGGCTTAGGCTGAAAAAAAATCTATATGTAAAGGGGGCGTGGCACTTCCCATACAAACCGAATTTCTCATGCTACATATCTCTGAAAGTGTGCATGGTAGAGTTTTGGAAATTGGTATGGAGATATACGAAATCAATCGCATACCCTTGGAGAAAAATTTTAGCCATTGTAAAAAGGGGTGTGACATCTCCCATACAAACCGAATTTTTCATACTGCTTATCTCTGGAAATTTTTTGGTAGAGTTCTAGAGTTTTGTATGGAGATGTACGAAATAAATCGCATACTCTTGGAGAAAAATTGGAACTATTGGAAAAGGGAGCGTGGCATCTTCCATACAAACCGAATTTTTCATACTGCCTATCTTTGGAAGTGTTCATGGTAGAGTTCTGGAACTTGGTATGGAGATATACGAAATCAATCGCATACTCATGAAGAAAGAGGGCAGCTGTTGGAAAGGGGGGCGTGGCACCTCCCATATAAATCGAATTTTTATACTGCATATCTCTGAAAGTATTCATGGTACAGTACTGGAACTTCGTATGGAGATATGTATATAGTTGAAATCAAGCCCATACTCATGGAGAAAATTTGGGCTATTTGAAAAGGGGTGTGAGGCCTACAAACCACCGACCTTTAGCTATCTTTGAATGTTTTTTTTTTATTCTTCTGTAGGTGTGTTTGTGAGTGAAATCCTCCTAAATGGTTGTACGGATTTTAACGAAACTTTTTGTGTATTTGAGTGGGTCTCTGGATGGTTTAGTTTCACAATTTAATCCGACAGTTGGCGCTGTAGTTGAGTTATTACTAAAAATCTTATTTATGATCCGATTTGGCTAATGTTTTAAATATGTATGCAATACTATTGCAAAAACGTGCTGCCAAGTTGTGCTGAAGTCGAGCTATTACTAAAAATAGCCAAGTGAGAAAAGGGGCCGTGAAGGTCAGATTAAATCGACCTGTTGCACCATTGGGTATATCGACGGTCCTGCGTTGCAATTGGCCCAATGGATGCGATTATCCAATATTATTATTCGTTGAAACTTTTAAGGTATTTCGTCTCAAATAAGTATATTTATATTGCATTTCTGTAGAACAATGATTCGCACCCATTTTGAAATTACCACCTACTATACTGTAAAGCTTCTAGGACATTCAATATAGAACCGGGTCATTGTTGCCGCCAGGGAGTGAAGAGGAAAAAAT
>NW_023479236.1:0-2422 GCF_013731165.1 Rhagoletis pomonella | reverse complement strand
TTTAAATTCAGAAAGTTACAATTCATATTCAGAATTTCCATTTCAAATTCAGAAACTTTCATTTCAAATTCAGAAAGTTACAATTGAAGTTCAGAGATTTCCAATTCAAATTTAGAAATTTACAATTTCAGTTCAGAAAATATAAAATTAAATTCAGAAAACTTTTTATTTTAAATTTGCATTGGAAGAAAAAGTCTTCCCAGACAACGAGAGTCAGTTTAACCAAGGGCCGTAACGGCTATGACCTTTGTGATAAAAATCATAATTAAATTTTCCTAATTGGACTTGTATTTTTACAAGGTTTAATTTAACTTGCTCTGTATGTATGTATGATTGCAAGGGGCAAATTTTGCAATCAATTTTTTACCAACTTCGAAACTTGAAACTTCACGGTTGGCTCAGAACCCGATGACAATGCGATACAAAATATGAGTTAACCCGATAGGTGGCGGAGGAGTCGAAATATTTGAAAAATTCGTATTTATAGACCGATTTTTTCATATTTAGAACGTATACTATCTATGAAAAGAAATAACTCCACGAAAAATTTTGCCGACACGTTTGGTAAACGAGTATTTATGGTCCGACCACCGTGGTTTTATTGTGTTAAATTGTAAAATATATGATTTATACCTACCTAGTACCTAGCAGGTAATCGGACATATTTTTTCTCGAAAACGAGCGCCCCTATTCTAGATGTATTCCTTACCCATTGTGGGTACTGAAACTGTAGAAAATTAGTATTGGTACCTGCAATTCACAATGATTAAGAAACATCTGCATGTTGATACGGGCAGTTTACTGCGTATTCCCCAAAAGTTCGATGTGAATTACAGGTATCAATATTAATTTTGTGCAGTTGGAGGACCTAGCAGGTAATCGTACAAACTTATATAGCATTTTCAGTTTAAATGAAACCATTTTCAAATTAAGCGAAACCCTTTTCAAATTAAATGAAACCTTTTTCATGTTAAGCGAAACCTTTTTCGAATTAAATGAAACCTTTTTCAGATTCAGTGAAACTTTATTCAAATTAAATGAGACATTTTTCAGATTCAATGAAACTTTATTCAAATTAAATGAAACTTTTTTCAAATTAAATGAAACTTTATTCAAATGAAATGAAACTTCTTTTTTGGATTACTTTGAATTAGCTGTTACGTGTTGCTCTCCCTTACGGTCAAGGCATGTTGAATACAGTGTTGCCGTTGCGGTCCAATTGGACCAAAATTGGTAGTTTAGTTTTTTAAAATAAGGTTTCGCTTAACCTGAAAAAGGTTTCATTTCATTTGAAAAAGTTTCATTTAAACTGAAAATGCTATATTTTGCGGTCAAGTATATCCTTATATGTAGGCAGCTAACTTTTTTATCAAGAGTAAATTCGTATTTCTTGGTAAGGTAATTTTTCTAAAAATTATTAGAATCTCACAAATTAAACGTCAGGTAAAAGGTGCGGTTGTCTAGTTTTCGAATATATAGCATTTTCAGTTTAAATGAAACTTTTTTCAAATTAAATGAAACCTTTTTTAGGTTAAGCGAAACCTTTTTCAAATTAATTGAAACCTTTTTCAGATGATGCGAAACCTTTTTCAAATTAAATGAAGCCTTTTTCGGATTCAATGAAACTTTATTCAAATTAAATGAAACTTTTTTTCAGATTCACTGAAACTTTATTCAAACCAAATGAAAGTTTTTTTGAAATTAAATGAAACTTTATTCAAATTAAGTATTAAACATTTTTAAATTAAGGAACAGGAAATCAACTTAACCTATTAATAGCCGTTTGCGCCATGTCTGGCTAACACTAAAGGCCGGTCCACATAGAACTTTCGCGTTGGCTTTGGCGTTGGCGTTGGTTTGACAGAACGCACGTTAAAAGTATGCTTGCTACAATGAACGCTTGGCAGCGAATCCTTGGGCCACTAAATTAACATATTAACGGCAGATAAATTAATATTTCATATCAATAATTGCATTAAAAACGATATTTCTTGCCCGCACTTGATTAAAAAGGAAAAATATTTCACATAATTTTATTTATTCGCAACAGCTGACGAGCGACGCGAAAAGTTGAGAGTTGGCCATCTTTTTGCTTTGTGTTGGCGTGAGCGTTGTCGAATTTTGGCTATGTGGACGGCTGCATTTGAATTCATGTATTCATAGTCAGCTGTTGAAGCGACGCCAACGCCAACGCAACGCCAAAGTTCTATGTGGACGGGCCTTAAGGGCTCTGTTATGCATATTTGGCATTGCTTGAGGGTTGTCACATAAGGAATCTGTTAAATGAGCTTCGCGTGTAAGCTGTTACCCAACGCACAGCATTACATACGTAGAAGTCTGTTGGTTTTTGATTTCTACGTAAAAACACACACAAATACTCTCCCTTCTCACTCACTCGCTTAAGCGAAATGTAAACTTTGGC
>NW_023479235.1:0-2423 GCF_013731165.1 Rhagoletis pomonella | reverse complement strand
ACGAAAAAAAATAAACCATATAATTTTCGAGTTGAGTTGACATTGATGGTATCAGTTGGTCATGCCAGCGCGTTATTTTTAACTTGTTATTACTAAAATGTATCTACCATTCTGGTGAAAAATATTTTCTTTCTTATGCCGCATTTCCACTTGGCATTGAAATGACAAAAAATGTATGCCATTCAAAAAAATGCCATGTGGAAATGGACTCAATGACTTTTTTCACTTAATGACACGATAACTTTTTAATGCCCGACTTTGTCATTTGACACTTTTGCCATTTAATGCCTAGTGGAAATCCATCATTAGAGTAAATAAAAGAATCCCAAACTTAGTATTTAACGAAAGGTCTTTGTTTCTTGATAATCATCAGCTTTGGAAATGAATTTTTTTTTTTTCGGTTTCCTACCACGCTTTTGTCTCCTTTGTGGGAAGCCTGCGTTATTGCTATTGCGTTATGAGCTTTGAACCCCAGTCATATTATCACATTTTATGCGAAACTTTGCACTTATCACGATTTCGATATTTTATGTATTTTTACAGAAAATTCATTTGCGTGCAGAAATCCATAATATACACATATGCACATACATATTTATATGTATTTACATACATTCATATAGATATATCGTTGGTATCAACATGGAATTCCATTCGAATGAAGGCGAAGCTCTTATCACCCTTTTTTGTTTTTGTTCGGTGTAACTGATTAGGTTATTGCAATTGGAAGCATTCGCTGTCTCCCTATTTTGCTCCGTCTTTGAGAGCAGCCAAAGTCGCCCTGCAGAAAAAAATATCAATTGATAAAAAATAACCAACTTGTAGTTAGCTTTTTTGCGGAATTTCTATAAAAATTAACTTGCTGTTAGCTATAAAAATCTCTCTTGAAAGTAGCTGAAAAGTAATCCAGGAGTAATGCAGACATAATCGGGAGATTATTTTCTTTAAACAAGTTTCTATTTAAATATCCTCATACACATTTTACTTTGAATACACTTTCTCTCTGCGCTTCACAAATACTTTTTCGACCTCATGACAAATAAAAGGAATATCGAAATTTTATACTATCATTTTGGACGGGTCTGACGGAATTCGAATATGGGACCACTTACAGCAGAATATGTACAAAATATGGTATGTAAAGTAAACAAATAAAGAAGTAAAAAAAAATTTATTTCTTATTGATATTTCATGTCCAAAACTAGTCAGTTACAAGTTAGTTGCCATCTAATGCAGAGATAACTACTCTTAAATATTTCGCTGCCATCGCCATAGAAATATAGTTAGCTTTTCTCAAAGAAAATATGTAGGTTACTAACCTTTAGTGTCTCCTATTCAACTAAGTAAACTTTTAGTTAGATACATTTCCTGCAGGGCAGTAACTTTATATTAGGGCTGTTCTGGATGTTGTGGCATCCGTGCGCATTTTATTTTTGTGAATTTACAAATGCAACGAATATGCAAATGTAAGAGCATATGCACAAGATCCTGAACAGTCCTATTGTATATGTATGTATATGCTTATGTGCACATACCCATAAATCTTTATATATGTAGGTAGATTTTTTTATAATTAATATATAAACCCAGTCAGAAAAGTAGTAATGCATTACATGCGTGATAAATAATAGAATGTATTTCTTATGAGTTCTCGATAATATTACTGCTAACTATGTAATCAGCATTCTAGTGTATTCATTCATACTAGGTAATGCACGCCTCACTTTTCTTTGGACATCGCCCTGGACAAAAAAATTCATATTCGAATGTGAAAAGGGTTGTTTTACTGATTATTTTTTCGATTAGTATACATTACATTTTCCCACTGGGTTCAGTCACCAAAGTGAAGCATTCCCAAGGCATTGTCAGTAATAAAATATCAAAATTAAAAAGCACGAAAAGAAGTAAAGAATTTATTTTATCTGAATGTGATCAATTGATCTGATGGGCCGTTATAACAAAAAAAAAATACGTTCACACACCACGAATGTATGATAATATTTGCATGCGATTTCTGAAGAAAGGTAAATATAAAGATAAATATACATACATATCGTCGTTTAAAGTACAAAACCACATATCAAGAAAATGCAAAACCTCGTATGTGAGGTTACCAAGATTTTGTAGGTGAGAGTAAAACTAGTCCTACTTCAAAACGGTTCCCTCTTTTATCGCTAATTATCTTTTCTTCTTATGTCTATGAATCGATATTTTAGTATAAATGGATAAGGGTTTGATTTCAGGAGCTTCCGGTGAGCAAATATCTTTTTTTCGCACAAATGTCATTTACAAGGTTTTGCAGAACGATGATACGCGGTTTTGTACTGTAAACGACGATATATGAACATACATATTAGGGGTATTCTCTGAGTCTTGCAAAGTCCTTGCATGGTGCCCAGATTGCACGGATTGCACGGTAAAAA
>NW_023479234.1:0-2423 GCF_013731165.1 Rhagoletis pomonella | reverse complement strand
CAGTTGACCGTGTTTTTTCACAAAAGTTAAGTGTCACAAAAGTCGATGTTTTGTAGTGTAACATATATGAATAAATTAACTATTTTTCGGTAGAATTGAGATCCGGAAAAATGCTAAATGTTATTCTCAGTTTTGAAATATATTTCGCATTCCCTCTCTCGTCGTGAACGACTGTGGACGTGTTTTAGCGCAGTGATCTGAGCTTGTTTTAAATTTTGCTTTTGGCGCACAGGCACAACCAAGTGCATATAATACAGTTTTTGGAACATTTTAAAGTACAGCTACGCTGTAAACTAGACTTTACCCGTCTCGCTTCTGGGTGATCGTTCAATTTCATTTACAATTTGGATCCCTTAAACCACTGCTGGAAAGATTGCTGGGTGAGTAATTTTGCCTGAATCTATTTGTGAAGTGTGAAAATATTTTCTATTGGTGGCGTACAAGTGTACCTTTAGTGCATAAGACTGCAGCAAAACCGATAGCCGCTATGGCGTCGCCGACTGCTGGGTCGGTGGCGTCATCGGCGGATGACTTTGAAGCCATCTCGAGTACCAATAAGGCAAAGGGGAAAAGGCTTATATTACATTTACATTGGACCAAAATGCGTGATTTGAAATCAGTCATTTGAAGGTGTTTACACTGCTTGATCCGCATTTGCTTTGACTTCTCATCAAATGAAAAGGGAAGACAAAAACAAAATGTATGTAAACAAACACTACATTTATTATATTGTTAACGCTTTTTGGACACAAAAAGGCAATTATTCTTTTATTAAACTAAAAATGTGTAAAGCTCTTGTATAAATTAACAATTTTTACACACAAATTTCAAAGATTTATTTATTTCGTTGTGTTTGTTTTGTGTTTGAAAAATTCCAAATGTCAAAGACAAACCAAAGCTTTTGTGGAACTTTTGTTTCTGAGTGCGTTCAATAAAATAGTACGGCAATGGGAACGCATTTGTTTCGTGATTTTGTGTAAATGCGTCGAAATGCGTCGAAATGCGTCATTCTGGAAATGTGAATTTGTATGGAGAAATGCGTGATTTGGCCTCGCATTTGAGGTTTCTCGCCCAAATGACGCATTTGGGCTCAATGTAAATGTAATATAAGAAAAAATGCCGAAGAAAACTTAGCGAAAATGCTCAAAACCCCTGAGCTAATCAAATTGAGGCACGGGTCTCGAAATACGGTTGGTGCAGGTAATAATCTTGGAATAGACATGGACAACGGTAGTGACAGTGAAGGTATGACGATGGAAGACGATACTGTACCCGAAAACCGCAAGGTAACGGAAACTGAAGAGCCGCTAGCTGCAACAACAATGTTCAGAAGTTTACAGACAATGAGGTTATGTATCCCTCAAATTTTGCTGGACCAATTTTTACTTTAGTGGACGCGGCGTTGTGCCAAGACATTCCCTAAGAAAAAATCACCAATGGCCTTACCTTGTTTGATAAGACCAAACATCTTAGAATCAGAGATATGGACTTAATCGAGGCTCTAGGAAAAAGCCTATACAAAATAACTTTTAAGAGATGTGCTGCTGCGAATAATTTTCTCCTTAATACTAAAATTAAGGCAATGGGGTTGAGAGCGTTCGTACCGCGAACTGCTATGGAATCCTATGGCGTTGTTAGGGGTATCCCCATCTCCTATACAGACTTAGACATTAAAAATAATGCGACTGCCAGCATACCGATAATGTCGGTCAGGCGTTTTATGCGTAAAGCTGAAAATAACGAGTTAATTCCGACCACTACAGTCAAAATAGGCTTCGCAAACAAAGAAATACCCAAGCACATTGTGCTAGACTATACAAAGCTTTATGTCGATTTTTATGTCCCCCCACTGAGGCAGTGCTTGAACTGCGGCAGGCTTGGGCACACGCAGTTTGCCTGTAAATCCAGGAAACGGTGCGTACAATGCGGCAAAGACAATTGCGATCCAAGCACGTGTGAGAAAAAGTGCATCTTGTGTGGAAGTCTAAATCACACGGCGGCGAATAGGCAGGTGTGTGAGGTTTGGACCAAAGAAAAGTCAGTGAATTATATTAGGGCTGTTAAAAAACTCTCTTTCCCCGAAATGAAAATCGTTTCAGCATCCTTCCCGTGGATGAGGCGGAATTTCCGCCTTTAACAAATGAAATCAGTGTAACCAAAAATAGGGATAGCGAAGTGAATAGGAGGCTTACTAGAGTCAGGTACAATGTGGTAGCCCGTGAAGCTAGGGCGGCAAAACAAACCCCTCATAGGGTAGCTGACAGGTCCTTAGAAAGACCAAAAAACATTACCAGGGATTCGGTGTTGGACAAACCCGAATACCTAAAGGGAAAAGTGACGGAGTTAGAAAAGCTCCTGACCCAAATGTTCAAACTAGTACAAACTCTAGTATAAATGACAAACTAGGGGAAACAGCAACTGAA
>NW_023479233.1:0-2423 GCF_013731165.1 Rhagoletis pomonella | reverse complement strand
AGGCAAAAAAATATTGGCCAAAATTTGTAATTTTGTTTGCCAGTTATATGTTTTATAAGTGCATTTGCACAATATTCGCATTCGCAAAAGCTCCGCATTGATTTATGCAAATGCGAATGTTAAAATTAATGCGGAAGCTCCGCGGTTGCGAATGCAAATGCGAATATTCGCAAAAACCCTGCTACATATGTACACATGTGTGTAAATTTTATGCAAAACTATTATTTTTTTATTAGTGTTTGCATCTTCATAAAAAGAGAATGTTTAAGCCGCCGCTTAAATGTAATTCAGCGGCCGTACGCGTATCCTTGGCGGAAGCTGTGTGGAGTCGAAGCGACTCCGAAAATGATTCCCGAGCGCGCACGGCCGCCTACTATCATCGTGCCAAGTTAGGTGAAAGGCAGTTTAGCAATTAACGCTGGTTAACGCGCACGCGTCCTAATATTCAAAGTCATTGCAAGCTTATCTTCCAATAAATTTGATACATGTATACGCAAACACATACACATTGGAAATTTTAACCTTTTGTAACATTGGAAACTCTAAAAGCGTGTGAATAAACAAACTAAAACTTTGTATTTGTCAATGTTATTGTGGCTTAAGGTACTGGCCCAATACTGGCTTGCTTTGCTTGCTTCGCTGCGAGAAGTGTCAAAAATTATTTGGAATATACTAAAACGTATAAAGGCTGGCCAAGTGGCGTCTTTTCTTCACTTGCTTTAAGCGCCTCAAAGTTTCAAATAAGCAAATGTTTTATTTGAAAGCTTTATGCGCCTCAAAGTTTCAAATAAGCAAATGTTTTATTTGAAAGCGTTTTGTAGGCTTTTGACAAAATAGGTATGTTCCCGTTCGAAAACCATAAATTCAAACAAAAATTTGCTAACATAATTAAAGAAAAAAAGTCACAGAAAATGCAAGCAATTCGAAAGGAAATAAAAATGGTTAGTTGTTCCCATATTTATATTTAACAAAAATATCGTTATCTTACAGTAAAATGTTGCAAAACCCACTTTTACAAATTTTACACGAGAGGAAAAAACTTCTTATAGCTCTTTTCTTCAAGTAAATCGATTTTTTATGTAAGTTACAGTTTTTTAATAAATGTAGATATATGTACATATGTATGTACCATTATTACCATTTCTTTTAAATACAAACATTAATTCGCATTAATTTAAAAATAAATCTGAAAGTTTTTGATACATTTTCTAGTTTTCTAGGAAAATAATTATTAATGTTAAGGGAACAGACATTGACTTTTCAACCAGACAGCTGGTTACTTTGACAGCGTTCCAAGCCGCCATTCGGCCAAACAAGTTTTCAAGGTAAATCAAAGCAAATTAAAGTCAGCAAAGCGAGCAAAGCGAGCCTGTATTGGGCCAGCGCCTTTATTAACATTTTATTTTTAATATTTTTATTGAGCTTTGTACCACTATTGTTTATTAGGAAGAATTGAAAAAGCAACAGAGTGTAAGCGGTAGAACTTATAGCAGCTATTTCGGAGATCACCACATCTCCTCATCAGACTTCTTTTTTCTAGACTTCAGCAGGGATCGAACCTGCGTAATCGATGTTCGCAGTCAGAAGCGTTAACCACTGAGCTATGTACACCCCGTAAACTTTTGTTGCTAATTCATTTTCCTTATTCAACCAACTACTATCAAGTGCAGCTGATATGCCGCTATTTAAACTTGACAGCGTGGTTGTTGTTGTCAATTCTATACATCCATTTGCTTATTTGCTTTATTGTATAGTTTCAGGCAGGCTCTTCCTAAACTATGTATTTGTCAATGTTATTGTGGCTTATTGACATTTTATTTTTAATATTTTTATTGAGTTCAACAATTTTTATTGAGCTCGAGGCCGTTTTTTAACGAAAATTCATTGTGGAAAAGCAACAATAATTTGAAAAAATGGTAGAAGTGATAGCTATTTCGGAAATAACCACATTAACTCATCAGACTTCTTTCAGTAGGCTACGAACCGACGATCCCACTGACTCAGCCAGATGCCTATGCACCGTGCTAAGTACGCCTTGTAAATTATCGTTTGCTTTTTTCCACTATTTTCATTTTTGTTATGCCAACACAATCAAGCGCAGCTATTCCGCTGCAATTCACTTGATCATGTGGTTGTTGGTATTGTTGCTTTTTTGCTAATAATTCTATTTTTAGAATGTTTACCTTTTAGGTGTGCTCGTCCTTAAGTTATTTGTTTTTGTTATTTTTTGGCCTTATAACAATTATATTCAACAATTTTTATTGAGCTCGAGGCCGTTTCTTAATGAAAATTTATTGTGGAAAAGCAACAATAATTTGAAAAAAGGGTAGAAGTGATAGCTATTTCGGAAATCACCACATTTCCTCATACGACTTTTTTCAGCAGGCTTCGAACCGACGATCCCACTGACTCAGCCAGTTGCC
>NW_023479232.1:0-2423 GCF_013731165.1 Rhagoletis pomonella | reverse complement strand
TAAACTGCTGGCAACACTGCCAGTCTTTCAACCCTTACCAGCGTCAGAGAACTTAGATAGATAGAGAAGGTGCAAATTTTTGGAACGTAAAATTGTTTGGCTGAAAAATAAATCAATGGAATATCACCAGAGCGCGATTAACATTTCAAGAAGAGTTAACAGAGAAAAATGTAATTTCGTTATGATAATGTTATATTTGTGGCAAGTGTCTAGCTATGTGTTGCTAGGTTGCATGTGAATGCAGAAACGTATTCATGTATATTTTTTTAATAAAATTAAATAAATTAATATAGTTAAATTATATTAAATGTACTTTTATATTAGTTAGAATTGCTGATTTGCATTTCTGCATGACCATTTGTTAAATATAATTTAGTCAGTAGTTAATGTTGCTAAAAACTTAAAAAGCATCTGTTCAAGTTCGCTTCTTGTACGAGTATTATATCATGTAAATAGTAAAAATGCATGTTAGTTAAAAAAATGATAAAATTGGTTTTTTCACATACTCACTTTAAAGATGGACGCATTAACAAAAAAATGTATAAAGCAATGTGTTTGTTAACTTCAAAATTAATTTTCGAAGATATTGGCCAGGGAATGCTTTAACTCCAAAACGTAGATTTGTTATCTAATAAATAAGTGAAAGCTATGCAAATATGCAAACTCATTGGTGATTTGCCGTCGGCATTTCGGTCGCAAAAATCGTTTTTTTTTTAACGATTCTTATTGTAGTTGCTACACTATTTTCAATGCAACAAATCCCAGTTTTCTAACTGCCTTAGTTTTTTCACAAACTCACTTTAAAGATGGACGCATTAACAAAAAAATTTACAAAGCAATGCACTTGTTAACTTCAAAGTTGTTTTTGACTTTTACTGCAATACTCGTAGATATTATTTGTAAATAATAGTTCTGGAGTCAAATGCAAATCCATTTCCCAGGCATGCGCATATGGATGCTTGTAGTACATACAGATGCGATCAACTAATTAGCAACGAAAGTCAAAATGATAGTTTACAAATTATGTTTATTTATTTATTTTTAATAATTTCCTTTAAAATATAATTCAATCTATAACAGAAACTACAATAATAAAAGTTTAAAAGCTTGCACAATTTGCAAAATAATTAATCAAACTTCAAAAAATTGTTATAAAAATTTAAAAAATTTTAGTTAGAATATTTAGAAAATTTTCGGGTATGCAGCTCCATTCAATCAAGTACACTAAAGTCCAAGTTTCTAGTCGTCAAAAATTACCGTTGATTTCTTAGAATTTTTTTTTGTGGAGGGTGTTCGCATTTTCTTCCATATAACACATGACCAATTTTTTTTTGTATGAAAAATAAACAGCAACACCCCAACAAAAAAATCTAAAAAATCAACGGTAATTTTTAACAACTTGAAACTTGCACTTTCTTATAATATAATTGAATGGACTACAATACTGCATTCTCGAAAATATATTAAATATTCAATTAAAAAATTTGGATGACCATTTCTTGAAGGTTGATTCATTTTTTTGCAATTTGTGCAAGCTTTTAAACTTTTATTATTGTGGTTTCTGTTCCAGATTGAATAATATTTTAAATGAAAATCATTAAAAATAAATAAACATAATTTTTTGATGGCAGCTGAATGTATGTATGTATGTACTTACATATGTAAATATGTACCCCATACACATACTCCAAATCATTTATTGATAACGTTCTTGCACCTGCACATAATATTACATATATGTAAGTACATACTAACATTCTTCTTATTTGGGGCTGACAAACTTTAACTTAAGAGTCGACTTTATTCGTCTACTAATATGCCCCAATAGTTTTGGAGTCAAATGAAAATGCATTTCCCACGCATAAATATATAGGGCTATTCGCGATTCGGTGCATAAGAGCTGACAAATTTATGCAATTGCAGAAATATGCTACGGATTGTGAGCGACCTTTATTAAACTGTCATGGTAAAGCTTTTGCAAAACAATTTTTGTGCATCAGCTTTAGTTTTCTTTATGAATGCAATGCATTGCATTTTTATGCTATGGATTTTCGGTATTGCAAATTTGCCAAGCCATGACAAATGCAAATGCGTGTATTTTGTTTGTGTATTGCAAATAATTTGCAATACAAATTTGCAATGCAATGATGCTAGGCCATTTGCACCGGATCGCGAATAGCCCTTATGTATCTATATGTACTACATGCTCCATTAATTGACAACGTTTTTGCATGCATATATAAGTACATCCATACATACGTGCATATTGCTGTCTAAGTACCACGCACATATATACAAATGTACATATGTACAACTCACGGCAGCATACATACACACATACATAATTACGCGCATATTCAAATACAACAATAACTATTTCATTCATAAACGCATGCGCATATTTCTCAAGGCCAAGTAAATTC
>NW_023479231.1:0-2423 GCF_013731165.1 Rhagoletis pomonella | reverse complement strand
ACTACGTAAGTTATAAGCGATCAAATAAAAATACCCAGGTTGCGCAATTTCAACGTATACCTCAAAACGTATGTATGGTATAAAGAAGAGTGAAATATCTAGCTATGCTCTGTTTCTATTGAGTTAAAAGTTCAATTTATGAATGAAATTACCCATATTTTTAACTTTTTTTTTAAATTTATTTATGTTTATACTATATTCTAACAATCTTTATCTTAATTTGATTTTACTATGTTGTCGAAATAATTATGTGTTCTACTTTGACGCTTATTCAGTTTAGGATCGGCTTCTCTTATGAGAAACCAGCAGTAATCACCCATCATTGCGACGTCCCAGAATCCTTGATATCGATTCTCAATTAATTTCATTTGCTTTCGCCATGTTCATCACTTTCGTCGCCAAGATTTGCCGGAAAAAAGCTCAAATGTGAGTGGAGAAAGTGAATTTTTAAAGACATATTTACGCCCATTTTCGCATAATTATTGATTAGGTCGTTCACTATCTGCTCGTAGTTAGGGCTTTTGTGTCTACCGAGAAAAGAAGCAACGACCTTTTCAAAGGATTCCCACGCTGCTGCCTCAACTGATGAGAGTAGTCCTTTGAATTGAATATTGTTGATCAACTTTCTTATTTGTGGTCCAACAAAAATACCTTCCTTTATCTTGGCTTGAGAAATATCTGGAAAAACTGTTTTCAAATAGTCGAATGCTTCGCCTTCTTTGTCCAAAGCCTTAACAAAGTTTTTAATGAGACCGAGCTTGATGTGTAAGGGTGGAAGTATGATTTTCTCTTTCTTGACAAGAGGGGTGTATTTGATGTTATCCACACCAACGGTAAACTCGACTCTTTCCGGCCAATCCTTTCTGACGTAGTGGTCCTTACGAGCTCGGCTATCCCACTTGCAGAGGAAGCAGCAGTGCTTGGTGTAGCCACTTTGTAGACCGCATAGCATTGCAACGACTTTGAGATCAGAACATATTTTAAAATCATGCTCTTCATATTTGATAAATTTGAGTATTTTTTGCATTTCCTCGTAGGTTTCCTTTGTATTTACTGCATGTGCAATCGGGATAGAAGGCTTTTTGTTACCAATATGCAATAACACAGCCTTCAAACTCAGTTTATTGCCGTCTATGAACAATCGCCACTCTTTTGAATCATATGTTTGACCAAACTCTTTGAATAAACCAGGGATGTCGTTGCAGTAGCATATACTGTCTTTCTTGGTATAGTGTTTGGAAAATGGTTCGTGACGAGTTCTACTATATGTCACCTTAACATCGGATGACACAAATTTAAATTGTTGCATACGAGAAGTGTGGATCTCGGCCTTTTCCTTGGATAGTTCCAAATCTCTTATCCAATCATTAAGTTGTGCTTGTGACAGAACGTTTCTTTCGTTTTCCATGCGAAATTCAGTACAACTTGATCCCCCGCACTCAGATGTTACTGTTGACAATGGAACTGGATCCGCAACTGCCGTTGAATGTAGTACTGGTAATGTCACTGTAGGTACGCTAGCATAGGTTACACCTCTTGATCTTCCAACGCCAAGTACTTTGGTTTGACAAATATAACACTCTATTGAATGGCAAGTAGGTTCTCTCCATATCATTGGTGTATCAAATTTTGTTTGTTGTCCTGATTCCCACTGAATCAATTCTACTCGACACGATGTACACAAAGTGTTCGGTGTCCATGGTTTTTCAGCATTTTTAGGCTCAATTCCAAAATACTTGGAGTATAAAGTTTTGATATGATCTGAGAACACTCGTCGTCGCCTTATGATAGTATATTGGCCACACATGAAACAGAACATATCTGGATCCTTATTACACTCAAATTCTCGCGTCCTTTTACTCATTTTATTTTTTTTAATAAATCACGGTTTTGAAATTAGACTTATGAACTGAACTATCTCCGGCGAGCCTTGAAGATGTTATGATGTTTCAAAGCGCATTAACTCATATTTATACTCGGAACAAGAATAAAATTGAAAAAATCAAATCTTACCTAGGCAGAAAGGTTCCTTTTTATAACAAGCCGGGAAAGGAAAATAATACCTGTCTTAGATGTAGGCTTTAGAAATTTTCTGTGTCTTATAATTTTGAAAATCTACCTGCATACTTACCCATAACTGACGGAAATACATGTTTATAACTACATGCCTACAGCAGGTTTCGAACCCAACCACTCTTCCTTTCGATGCAACCACTCTACCTACTATAATACAATTCGAGTATTAAAAGTACTATTTGATTTATTTAAAGAAAAAGTGTTTTCATTGTTATGGTGTTATTCGTTTATCCGGATAATATCTCACTTGCACTTTATACCTTTAATATATGTATGTATGTATAGGTACATACATTGAAGTTGCGCAACCTGGGTATTTTTATTTGATCGCTTATAACTTACGTAGT
>NW_023479230.1:0-2424 GCF_013731165.1 Rhagoletis pomonella | reverse complement strand
AAAAAATTCAGTTTCATTACAACTTTGCAAAATTTGATTGCGTTTTTTCCGACTTATATATAGACTTTGACTATGTGTAGCTTCTAGCGGCCAGTTGCATAAATTACTTATATCCATGGAGCCGCTCGAGAATAACACATTGACATCATGTGTAACCAAATTTTCGGAATTCGATAGTGGGGCTTGTAGCGTTATGTCTTGTGACTGGCTTGATGCAGCAGTAGTGTCTAAAACAATTATCTCATCTGGCGCTTGCAAACATTCGTAATTTTCCTCATCCTGTTAGATTAAATTGCAATTTGATGAGTTTCCGCTAAATATTAAAAAAATAAATAAAACAATTATAAGTATGCAAAATTGAAGTTCATTAGTAATTAAGCAACTACCTCGTCTGAATCGAGACATTTCTAAGGATGCTTTGTCAGACTGTCCCTTGCCCTTTCATCCAACATGTTGAAGACCTTCATTATCCAATGACTCCGATATATACAATCTAAACGAAAAATTAAAAAAATTTAAATAGCTAAAAATAAATAATGTATATATTAAAATTGGGGTGTTCACAGTTCGTTCCAAATAGCGTCTCAAAATGTAGACGTCTACATTTTAAGACGTTTTCTAACCTTAAAATCTGTGGTGTTGTTGTTTCCCATACAAAATTGGAAAACGACGCCGTCTACATTTTGTCACACTCAAAGGTATGTTTTTTACGCGTCTACATTTTGCGACCTCGCAGCAGGGTTGCATTATGGCAATACTTATCACATTTTTTTTATTTATTGGCCACGTTTTCTGTATTTGCATTTAATTTGAGCACAATTTCTGATGAAAAGAAACAAATCAAGGAAAAGAAATAACAAATATTACGAATTGGTAATTAAGTTAAATAATTAAAATTTTTCAGAAACAAAATCGAAAGGCGACATATAAAAAATGCACGCAAGGAAGAAATGTCTGGCAACACCAGCAAAGTTTTGAGACGATTTTGCGACGACTGCTAGAAAGGGGTGCTCACAGTTTGATGCTAAAGATGTCTCAAAATGTAGACGTCTACATTTTCAGACACAATTTGGAACGAACTGTGAACACCCCAAATATATATTTTTTATAAACGTAGCTGCTGATGCTTCAACACGTCTTTTGCACAGCAATCTGAAATTAAAATAAAATGGTAAAATTATTATTGTGGATGCAACCAGTTAGATTCTGATATCTGAAAAATAAAGTAACAAATTATTATTTCTCAAATGAAATATAATTCATAAATAATGGATTTTATTTATACAAAAAGCAGATGACTATAGTTTAGTAAAAATCAGCTTATTTAGATAAAATCATGCTCATATTTACAATACTATTAATTAAGTTAATCCAACACCAATTTAAACATTTCAAATAAAGTTTAAAAAATATATTAATATTTTTAAAAAGGGACAGAAATAGGGTGAAGAAGTTTAAAATATACAAAATTATATAACACATTCAGGAAGCAAATATGATGTTAGAAAAAATTTTTGTTTAGTATTGACATTAACGAAGCACATAGCAAATAAAAAGAAAGTAATGTAAGTATTTAATTTAGGTTATTTTCTTATAAAAATATAATTCATTCTTTGACTAAATCTTTAAAATTATTTCGACCACTGTATATTAATATTTACAGCTATTTTTTTTTAATATTTACATTTACGAATCAATTATATAGAGTGCTTCACAATTATACATCACCCACTTATTGAGAAGTTGCGACCAATAATTTGTATATTTTTTAATTTTTTTATGAAAAATTATGTTCATTCTTTAACAAACACCATATCGACAGCCGGTTCGAAAGCAGCCATTCTCAGAATTCGGTTGAACGCCCTATCTCAGAATTTGGTTCAAAAACTCCGTATCTCAACGGAAAAAATGTGTGTACATATATTGAAAATAAGATAGGGCGAACTGGCTGTCGATATGGTGTTTGTTAAAGAATGAACTTAATTTTTCATAAAAAAATTTAAAAATATACAAATTATTGGTCGCAACTTCTCAATAAGTGAGTGATGTATAATTGTGAAGCACTATATAGAGAAAATAAGAAAAAATTAATTACTATTTTGGCATCTTCTTCGATTTTGCTTATATCTATTATGACTTAAAACTACATAGTGCTTGATTGCTAAAATTTTGTCAGAGTGCATACTTGCAAATGCGGCTGTTAGTATTAAAAAATTAGTAGTGTAATATTGTTTAAATATCACAACACTTACCGAGAACTAGCTCCACAGTTTTTAATTTAATTAGTGGCTTTTTCCCAGCCTTTCCATCGAAGTTGTACAGCCACACCAACTCGTCACTGAATAACGACTGCAGCACTTTCTCCACTGTACCCCTTGATGTTTTTAGCTGCATGATGATGCCCACCTTTAAATGTATTAGAGT
>NW_023479229.1:0-2424 GCF_013731165.1 Rhagoletis pomonella | reverse complement strand
CGCTCCAGAGTCCAGCGAAGGTCCCACTAACCCCCACCAAATAAAACGCAATGATTTTTGTATTAAGTCGAACACACCCACACACACATGATGCTATCTAGAAGGCCGGCAACTTGTCGTGCAGGGGAGAGCGGAAGGTAAAGAGAGAGAGTCGGCAGTTGGTGTCAGAGATTATTGGGCGCGTAATTGTACGGCGACGGGAGTGCTACTAGTGACAGCAAGATTAGCAGTGGTACGCGTCAATCGTAGCAAAGAGCGTGGCAATGAGAGCAGTCGCGGTGGTTGTGACGGCGACGGCGATGGCGATGGCTGCGACGGCAGCCTGCAGTTCCCTTGCAGTGGTGGTGGCGGCCTTAGCGGTGACGTTGGCAGTGGCCCATATAATGATGAGGGCGGCAGCGACGTTCCGGAGTGGTGTTGTATGCGGCCCTGATTGTCGTGGAGGGTGAAGGCGGCCCTTTTAACTACGACGGTGGCAGCAGTACTGGGCGATGATGGCAGTGGCGATTACCGTCCTCGTGACGGGTAGGAGCGGTCGGCCTGGGGCGACGATAATGGCGGCGGCCCCAAAGCGGGCCCTGATGGTGGCAACGGTGACAGCGGCCTTGGTTGGCGATATTAGCGTTCGAAGTCCTCGGTGATGGTGGCGGGCGGCCCACGGTTGTAGCTTCGGCCTTGGGGCGGCAGTGGTAATAGCGGCCCCGGTGATGAGAGCAGCGGTACGGGCCCTAGCGGTGATGATGATTATGGCGGCGGCCCTGGATGACAGTGAATAGCGGGCGGTCCTCGATAGATAGTAATAGTAGCGGCCCCCGGTGATTAGAGCAGCAGTGTGGGCCCTAATGGTGGCAACGGTTATTGCGGCGGCCCTGGGTGACGGTGAATAGCGGGCGGTCCTCGGTACAACTGTCGGCCTTAGGGCGGTAGTGTACTGGCGATCCAGATTGGTGACCTGCGGACAACTGATGATTAGTGCGGCCCCCTGGGCATCGAAAGGTAACCATCGACAACCAGGGCCGCTGTCACCACCATCAGGGCCGGCTACCACTGTCTTTATAACTGGGCCTCCGCAATTATCGTCGCCCCAGGCCGCCGTTACTACCCGTCACGAGCACCGTCAAGCAACGCCGTCCAGGGCCGCAGTCACCGTCATAGTAAAAAGGGGCCGTAGTCTCCCTCGCCACAATCAGGGCCAGTGGGACCTTCGCTGGACTCTGGAGCGGCTGAGCATACCTCCGCCTTCGACAAAACCCACCTCATAAAAAGGTAAATTTCATTAGTGCACACATATTTAATATTTCTGTGGATGGCCATACACATCTACATACATATCGAGCCCTAAACGCCAAAAGGGCGTAAGCGAAATTTTTTCGATTTTCTGTTTTTGACAGAAATCGATTACCTACCACCATACGCACCAGCTATCAAAGTCCTGCGAAGTACCGTTACCAAGTTATAGGGAAACCTATTTTCTGCTTAAGTGCCATATTGCACTCTGTTTAATTTTTTTTAGTGCCCGCAGCGTCGGTTAAGCCTTTTTCTCCGCGAAAAATTCTTCATTGCAGAGAGGGAATGTTACTCTTTTGTGAGACCGTTACTTCTATTTCTAATTCATTTTCCTTCCAAATATGGGCTACTTGTATATGTTATCGCCCAAACCCAATCTTAGGACAAAACAGTTTTGCCTAGGCTAAACTAGATCAGGGGACACAGTCAGGGCTATCACGGAATCCATCGTAGAAAATCTACTAATTCGAATGCCTGCTACGAATACGAAAAAATTGCTATCACTGAATCCGAGTGAACTCGAAAATTTCGAATCAGCATTCGAAGCTGGCAACGATATTTTCGAGTTCACTCGGATTCAGTGATAGCAATTTTTTCGTATTCGTAGCAGGCATTCGAATTCGTAGATTTTCTACGATGGACTCCGTGATAGCCCTGACTGTGTCCCCTGATCTAGTTTAGCCTAGTCAAAACTGTTTTGTCCGTGGGCGGCCCGCCATCATCACCGAGGACTGCGAACGCTAATATCGCCGCTGTCACCGTAGCCACCATCAGGACCCTCTGTGGGGCCGCCGCCATTATCGTCGCCCCAGGCCGACCGCTCCTACCCGTCACGAGTACGGTAATCGCCACTGCCATCATCGCCCAGTACTGCTGTCACCGTCGTAGTTATAAGGGCCGCATTCACCCTCCACCACAATCAGGGCCGCATACAACACCACTGCGGAAGGTCGCTGCCGCCCTCATCATTATATTGGCCACTGCCAACGTCACCGCTAAGGCCGCCACCACCACTGCAAGGGAACTGCAGGCTGCCGTCGCAGCCATCGCCGTCGCCGTCACAACCACCGCGACTGTTCTCATTGCCACGCTCTTTACACAAATCATTGTGTTTTATTTGGTGGGGGTTAGTGGGAC
>NW_023479228.1:0-2424 GCF_013731165.1 Rhagoletis pomonella | reverse complement strand
ACTACGTAAGTTATAAGCGATCAAATAAAAATACCCAGGTTGCGCAATTTCAACGTATACCTCAAAACGTATGTATGGTATAAAGAAGAGTGAAATATCTAGCTATGCTCTGTTTCTATTGAGTTAAAAGTTCAATTTATGAATGAAATTACCCATATTTTTAACTTTTGTTTTTAATTTATTTATGTTTATACTATATTCTAACAATCTTTATCTTAATTTGATTTTACTATGTTGTCGAAATAATTATGTGTTCTACTTTGACGCTTATTCAGTTTAGGATCGGTTTCTCTTATGAGAAACCAGCAGTAATCACCCATCATTGCGTCGTCCCAGAATCCTTGATATCGATTCTCAATTAATTTCATTTGCTGATGAAACCTTTCGCCATGTTCATCACTTTCGTCGCCAAGATTTGCCGGAAAAAAGCTCAAATGTGAGTGGAGAAAGTGAATTTTAAATACATATTTACGCCCATTTTCGCATAATTATTGATTAGGTCGTTCACTATCTGCTCGTAGTTAGGGCTTTTCTGTCTACCGAGAAAAGAAGCAACGACCTTTTCAAAGGATTCCCACGCTGCTGCCTCAACTGATGAGAGTAGTCCTTTGAATTGATTATTGTTGATCAACTTTCTTATTTGTGGTCCAACAAAAATACCTTCCTTTATCTTGGCTTGAGAAATATCTGGAAAAACTGTTTTCAAATAGTCGAATGCTTCGCCTTCTTTGTCCAAAGCCTTAACAAAGTTTTTAATGAGACCGAGCTTGATGTGTAAGGGTGGAAGTATGATTTTCTCTTTCTTGATAAGAGGGGTGTATTTGATGTTATCCACACCAACGGTAAACTCGACTCTTTCCGGCCAATCCTTTCTGACGTAGTGGTCCTTACGAGCTCGGCTATCCCACTTGCAGAGGAAGCAGCAGTGCTTCCACTTTGTAGACCGCATAGCATTGCAACGACTTTGAGATCAGAACATATTTTCCAATCATGCTCTTCATATTTGATAAATTTGAGTATTTTTTGCATTTCCTCGTAGGTTTCCTTTGTATTTACTGCATGTGCAATCGGGATAGAAGGCTTTTGGTTACCAATATGCAATAATACAGCCTTCAAACTCAGTTTATTGCCGTCTATGAACAATCGCCACTCTTTTGAATCATATGTTTGACCAAACTCTTTGAATAAACCAGGGATGTCGTTGCAGTAGCATATACTGTCTTTCTTGGTATAGTGTTTGGAGAATGGTTCGTGACGAGTTCTACTATATGTCACCTTAACATCGGATGACACAAATTTAAATTGTTGCATACGAGAAGTGTGGATCTCGGCCTTTTCCTTGGATAGTTCCAAATCTCTTATCCAATCATTAAGTTGTGCTTGTGACAGAACGTTTCTTTCGTTTTCCATGCGAAATTCAGTACAACTTGATCCCCCGCACTCAGATGTTACTGTTGACAATGGAACTGGATCCGCAACTGCCGTTGAATGTAGTACTGGTAATGTCACTGTAGGTACGCTAGCATAGGTTACTCCTCTTGATCTTCCAACGCCAAGTACTTTTGTTTGACAAATATAACACTCTATTGAATGGCAAGTAGGTTCTCTCCATATCATTGGTGTATCAAATTTTGTTTGTTGTCCTGATTCCCACTGAATCAATTCTACTCGACACGATGTACACAAAGTGTTCGGTGTCCATGGTTTTTCAGCATTTTTAGGCTCAATTCCAAAATACTTGGAGTATAAAGTTTTGATATGATCGGAGAACACTCGTCGTCGCCTTATGATAGTATATTGGCCACACATGAAACAGAACATATCTGGATCCTTATTACACTCAAATTCTCGCGTCCTTTTACTCATTTTATTTTTTTAATAAATCACGGTTTTGAAATTAGACTTATGAACTGAACTATCTCCGGCGAGCCTTGAAGATGTTATGAAGTTTCAAAGCGCATTAACTCATATTTATACTCGGAACAAGAATAAAATTGAAAAAATCAAATCTTACCTAGACAGAAAGGTTCCTTTTTATAACAAGCCGGGAAAAGAAAATACTACCTGTTTTAGATGTAGGCTTTAGAAATTTTCTGTGTGTTATAATTTTGAAAATCTACCTGCATACTTACCCATAACTGACGGAAATACATGTTTATAACTACATGCCTACAGCAGGTTTCGAACCCAACCACTCTTCCTTTCGATGCAACCACTCTACCTACTATAATACAATTCGAGTATTAAAAGTACTATTTGATTTATTTAAAGAAAAAGTGTTATCATTGTTATGGTGTTATTCGTTTATCCGGATAATATCTCACTTGCACTTTATACCTTTAATATATGTATGTATGTATAGGTACATACATTGAAGTTGCGCAACCTGGGTATTTTTATTTGATCGCTTATAACTTACGTAGT
>NW_023479227.1:0-2424 GCF_013731165.1 Rhagoletis pomonella | reverse complement strand
ATGGGGTCGAAAATAGACATGATGTAACTGCACAACTCTCGTTTCGTTGGCGGCCTGTTTCCACTCACTACGTCAGCATCAACTCGGTGGAACTTCAACTCGTAGCGGAATGTATCATCTTCCGGTTTCCAATACATTCCCAATACCTTCTCTGCCGTTGCATCTTCTAGCTGTGCCGTGTTTCGCAGTGATTTAACCACAATATCCGAATTCGAAATGAATGCGCACATATCCAACCCAGCTGCTTTATGAATTTCGCGCACCTGAGTTGTTACGGCAATTGCTTTTTCCACTGACGGAAAGCTGTTCACGAAATCGTCGACGTAATGATGCTTTACAATGGCCTCTACAGCTCGAGGAAATTTCTCTTTATACCCCATTGCGTTTACAGTCTTTATATACTGGGCTGCGCACGGAGAACATGCCGCACCAAAGGTCATGACTTGCATCTCGTAGACTTCTAATTCGCAGTTGGGGGTATTCCTCCATAAAAATCTCTGCGCGCATCTGTCCTCGGGTCTAACTAAGATCTGGTGAAACATTTCTTTTATATCACCACACACTCCGATGGCTCCAATACGAAAATTGTATAGCACTGTTGGCATAGGCTGGTAATCTTGTGGACCTTTGAGCAAAAATGAGTTTAAGGATACGTTGTTGAAGGCTGCGGCAGCGTCGAAAACTAAACGAATTTTCCCATGCTTGTTCGGATTTTTAACCGCGAAGTGAGGGAGATACCATACCCGTGGTCCCTTTATGGCAGCTTCAGCTTGTGTAAGTTTACGACAGTAGTTTTTCTCCAAATAGCTCTGAATAACTGACTTGTATGCTGCTGCGAAAACGTTATCCCTCTTAAATTTTCGTTCAATGCCCAGAAACCGCTGTTCCGCCATTTTATAATTATCCGGTAGTCGTATTTCATCATGTTTCCACAGAAGACCTATTTGAAATCTGCCATCAACTCGTAACATAGTCGCCTTTAATATATTCTCAGCACGAATTTCCGCATCACTCTTTACAGCTGGCGTGGACCGTACGCCAAAATTTTCAGTCGTGAAATATTCTTCTACCAAATCATGTAGGGTTTGATCATTTATTTTACTGACTTGCAAACATGTTGTCATTTGCGAGGAATTCCCCTTTGTGGGATTCCCCTTCGTGGGCCCAAATACCACCCACCCCAGCTCTGTGTGTGCTAAATATGGGCCTTGCTTTGAAACCTGCATCGTTTTCGATGGCAACCCTAAATGGCAATGGTCCAATCCGATAAGTATTTTTATCTTAATATTTGAAAAAAACTTAAGCCCTTTTGGCAGACTATCAGTGGCACCTCGTAGATCAGACCTTTTCAAACTCTGTATCGGTAAGTCTAAGTTTGGCACAGCATGCACCCTACTTAAATTATGAAGCCTTTTTGATTCACTTTCAGTTATCTGGAGATTTACAACTGAAGTTGGCTCTTGTGCAGTTTTCCCACCAAACCATTGAAGGTTTAACAAATGTTGCTGGCCCTTAACACCCAACTTTTCAATTAAGTTGCTGTCGACCATCGTTATGGATGAGCCCCCATCCAGCATAGCGTATGTATCTACCCGTTGTCGTGGTCCATACAGGGTTACGGGCAAAGTACGGAACAATATCTTACTTTCATCAGGGGTTGTCAGCTTACAGCTGAGTATAGACTCACGAACCAAATTTATTCTTTGCTCCTTTTCATTACTGCGGTTTGGGGTTTGCACCTGCTGCTCGGCAGGCTGAACAGAACACCGCTGGTCGGGCTGGTTGGGGTTTTGATCATGCAACATCCTGTTGTGTTTGCGTTGGCAACCATTTACCGTACACAACGTTTTGGTACGACATTCACGTGTAGAATGACCATATCGAAGGCAAGAGAAACACAAATGATTACGCTTAACTTCGCCCCATCTCTCATTGACGCTATATCGTTGAAATTTCTTACACGCGGTAATTTTATGCTCCCCTTTACATGTAGGGCACTTGATGTTATTTCTAACGTTTTTGTTCTGTCTCTCTTCACAATTGCTTGCATGTAAAACTACTCGACGGCGGGTATCATTATCTTGCACTGCGCAAACCAAGTTGGCCACTTCAGATAACCAATTGCTGAAATCTATTATGGTTGGGTACGGCGTGATCGGAGCAGCATATCTAACCCAATCCATTTTCTTGCTAGTCGGAAGCTTGCTTACCAATTCATCCAATAACGTAGGGTTCGCCAGATGCTGTTGACCGTTGACAGATTGTAAAAACATTGAAAGGTTTCTTGTTCTGGTGGCAAAGGGAATGAGCTTTTCTATTGCGGACTCAGAAATTGGAGGAATATCTTTTACTTGACGCAGCTGACTACGTATCAACAACGCTGGTTGTTTTCTAGATTGCTATAGCAATATGCTTGGGTAGTCT
>NW_023479226.1:0-2425 GCF_013731165.1 Rhagoletis pomonella | reverse complement strand
AAGAACTTGTGACGCAAAAGTGAGTATTTTACATAGTATGAGTGTAAACCGGTTTTTTTGTGTAATCTAAAATAACGTGACTTTCTGTTTTTCAAGTTTCTCAGTTCTTTAGTGAACCATAACTGTGTTTGTTCTTCAGGAACACACATGCGTTTAGGCACATACTTTTCAAATAATCTATGTACAGTAAAATTAAAATGTGCAACGCTTTGCTCAACTTTTTCTTTGTATAGAGGCCACGACAATTTAGACAATTCTTTATTCAGTTTTTTAAAGTTGGCTTTCGAAAAATCAAAGCGAATATTTGGTTCGTATGTTTGGACATCGCAATTTTGACCATCGTTTTTAATTTCGTAAGATATCTCAATAGCAGGGTGGTAGACATCTTCGGGCAAAACTAGTGGGTCACATTTATTTACAGCCGACTTAGATGCATCATCAACATAAACAAGATCTAATACTTTGCCAAACTTTTTAGCAACTATAAGCTTACACTGAGTTATAGTAAAATTTAATAAGCTATAAAACCGCTTACACAAAATTTTTTATAGAAATTCGAATTAAAAAGCTTTAAATTTTAATGATTTTGTAGTTTTTTATATTTTGTGCAACTTTTATAAAAAATTAGTAGACACTAAACTAACAAAAAATAGTCAAAACTGCTAAAATATTGTGGTGCTATTATTTTGACCAGTACTTTTTTCGTTTTCTTATAATATGGTAAAATGTTAATAATTTCTTTTGATCTCAGTTGAACTTATATAAGTATGCGCAGTCAATTTAAAGGAATATCTTTTGTTTTGTTTGTTTTGTAGTATTAGAAATGTATTATTGTAGCCAATTTCACTTCTTTGCACTTGCACTTCAAAAGGGACAAACATATGTATATATAATGCAGACGCATAAATTAATAAGTTTATTTTATTATTATATGGAGTTCTTTTAGATGCACTCAAACTTATACTAGGTTCACATATAAGTAGATTATCCTCATTTTCGAGCTTAACACCCTAATCTGTAATTATAACAAGAGATTAGCCATATAAAATTGTTAATCTGTAATTATAAAATAATCTCAGATTTAACCGATAACTTTTCGGTGTCCATCCTAGTTTTATCGATTGTTTTTGCGAAAGAGAGGAGAAATACCAAATGTAAAAGTAAACAAAAATGTACGCTAGCAAGTAAAAGAGGTTTGTAAAGGTATTTTTAATAAAATGTTAAGTTAAAATATATTTATATTGCTTATTATAGCAGAAAAACGTGATCATGGTGGCACAGAGAAGAAACATAAATTTTCCTTGAGATGTGAGAATAACAAGCACAACAAATTTGACGGCTAAGATTCTGAGATTTGCCTGTGTAAACGGGATGATTAAAAAACGAGCTTTGATTGAGATAATATTGATATGTGAACATAGTTTTAAACAAATTTATATAATCTCTTTAATTTACAAATTTTATAAATTTATTAAATATTTCATTTTCAAGCAATTTAGCATTTCAATTTAATACCTCTCACCACGATAGTACTATCGATACTATCGATGTTTTCAACTATCGTTTCGAAAACTATCGAGTGGCGGTGCTATCGATAGTATCCCAGCTCTAGTACGTTAACTTGATTCAGGCAGAGTTCAGCCATCTCCTCTAAAAATACGTTGTTGCACGCGCTAGACGAGAAAGGTACAATATCATTGTCAATGATGTTCCATGATACATTTGGTAAATTAAAGTCACCCAACACAATCAATGAATCAGAGGGTTTAATCATTGAATTAATTGATTTCAGTAAAGATACATGTTGTGAATACACTGATAAGTCAGATCGGGGAGGAATATAGCATAGAGCTAAGTAAGTAAACCCCCTTCCAACCTGAACACGAATGTATTTGAATTCTGCAGATTCAATGTGTGGAAGACTAACTTCTTCAGATGGTATTGAAGAGTCCACGGCAAAGAGTACGCCACCGCCGACTCTGTCCTCCCGATCTTTTCTGTAGATATGATAATTATTTGAAAGAATCTCTGAATTAAAAGTGTGAGGTTTGAGCCAAGTTTCAGTCAAAGAAATTATATTATAATTGCATTCAAGGCCATTAAGATATAAATTCGTTAATTTAGTATTTATGCCTCTTACGTTTTGATAATAAATACTTAAAGCAGATTTAGTAATCAGTTTTTTGATTCTGTATTCTGACGGGGAATATTTGCTAAATTATTATTTTTGTTGGGCCTATACTCAAATTCACGAACGAAAGCTCCGGAGGGCCAAAAAGAACTACTAAGCAGCATGTCAAAATTTTCTAAATTTACGTCTATTTTAAATGAAGAAATATTTCTTTCATATTTAAAATTAAATTTTCAGATACTTAAGATGACAGTTTTAACTTTGGACGAGATGTAAAACTTTATATCGTCCTCG
>NW_023479225.1:0-2426 GCF_013731165.1 Rhagoletis pomonella | reverse complement strand
TCAGTGACACCTACATTCGGCAATAGAAATTTAAAAATAAAATAGTTCTACTGGAATAATGGAAAAACATACTTCATTAGCCAAAGCTTAATGATTTTTGGTGAGTTTTAAATTAGTGACATTAGGTTAGTACGCTAGGGTAATAAGAACTGAAATCTGGTGGGAAACTATTAGAACGCACAGTGGTTTGACGCTGCTATTTACTGTTCATAACCCTCAAGAGCTTTCGTTTTTCAACAATTTTGATAAAATTTATTTTTAATAAAATTTACAAGGAATCTGTTGAGCCCGATTTTTTTATTTACTATAAATTTTTAGTGCAAAGTGCAGAGAAAGTGGGAATTATTTATTTAATTTATTTTTTTTTTTTATTTTTAGAAAAATTTTAGATATGCAGTTTTATAGCCCATTTAGTTTAATAAAGTGTAAGTTTCAAGTGGCTCAGAACTCGCGTTGGTTTTAAATAACTCATTTTGAGTGTTATGTACTGTGTATACTTACATACATACACACAAACATACAAAAAATTCTCATTGAAATTAATAACCCCGCAAACATATTCTGAGCGCTCAGAATATATGAGTCGGAAAGGAGTCCTAGGTAGGTAAGAAATATGAGTTTCAAAAACAAACTTTTTTTTTACTCTTATATGAATCTTTTAGGAGTCATATATGATCCGAGTTATGAGCCAACACTTTATGCTAGTATAAAAACAATAACGACTAGAAATTTATATCTAAACTTGTTTATACAGATATGAAAAATAATTAGGAAGGAAAAATAAAAAAAAATTTAGCTGCAGCAACTGCTATTACATGAATGCTGCAATATATGTACATATATATATATATATATGCGCAGAGGTTTGTATATAAATATGCAACAGTATTTGAAATGAATTCCTTGCTAACATGGCTCTAAAGTAAGTTCATTAAGAGAGTTGAAGAATAAAGCCAATAAGAGTTACAGAACAGCATACAATGAGACTCCGAAAGTAGGCATTTATGAGGCCAATAAGAGTCATTTAAGAGCTTCAAAAAGAGTCCAAAATGAGCCGTATATGAGGCCAATAAGAGTCCAATATGACTCATACTGAGGCTCATTTTATGTATGAATTTAAGCTCATATAGGTCGACCTTCGGAGGAAGGGAAACACCCTCACATCGCACTCTTAAATGAGCTCATTATGAGCACAAAGGCTCCGAAATGGGACTCCTTAAAGACTCATTTATGACTCCAAATGTTTGCTGGGATAGATAGATTCTTATCAAAAAAGTGGCAACCTTGGATTAATGTGTTTGTTTGGCATACATTTTATGTTATTTTTAGCTAATTTTTTTTTGAATACCCTTATTATTTAAGGAAAGCATTGTTTAGCGATAGAAATTTCGTATCTTAATTTTTTTAACAAAAAATTAAATAAATATACGATGAAAAATAGCTGGCAACACCATCCAAAATAATCTGTAGATTGGGAATTTTAAAAATACTTTCCATTTGATATCCATATTATAATATTGTATTTAATTTTTAACTAATTTCATATAGGTGGCAATCTTATACAAATGTTTTCGGTGATGTTACCTATCTAAATAACCTTAGAAAACAATTTAATTTTCGTAAATATTTGTTATGACATTTAAAATTTTTCTTGGCAATTTATTTTTATTTTTTTGGTTACTCTGGGGGAACCCCACAATTGTTTTCAATTGGTTTTTATTATGTAACATTCATTAGGCGCTAACCTAAAGCCATTATGCAAGTTGAACCAACCCAAAATAGAGCAAGTATTAAGATCAATACTCATTAAGTTTATATGCTACCAAATTAGTATACCCACGATTAGCGGTAATAAACCATTAAAATGTTCGCAATCACTTTGATTAGTTAATACTCGTTGATTAGTTGCGCTCTGGTGAATCATTTTTCAAAGCTTAATAATTAGTTGATTAATTTTTATTTATTTTTTCATCTGCCCTTATGTATGCACATTTAGCTATGTGGGTTCATCTAACTGATCTGAAATCAGAAATCTTCATAGACGCCAACTACATAATTGCTTTCTAACTAGGCGGTTGTCAAACTGTGAAAGCTTTACGCTACGAAATCGATAAATGATGGAACAAAAAACAGAATGCATAGCGGCTATGGTACCCCATACTTCTTTCAGTTGTGCAGCTGTGCTGTGCATTCCATCATATAAAAGTGCGCACAGATGTAGATATGTGCAGATTTGTGCACATTAGACCGTACAACCTTACGTAAAAACAAAAAAAGTTCGCCGTACATCCCTGAGTCTTAAGTGATTGTGTAAGGCAACTTGGAGCTTTCTTTGGCAACTTTTTTTGGTCGAACCTAAGGGTTGCCTCCTAACATTTTTCAGTGACACCTACATTCGGCAATAGAAATTTAAAAATAAAATAGTT
>NW_023479224.1:0-2426 GCF_013731165.1 Rhagoletis pomonella | reverse complement strand
TTTTTTTTTTTTAAAGAAAAAAAAAACGAATCGCTGTACAGTGCTTCACTTTCATACAAAATGTGGGCAAAAATAGAATTATGAACGGATTAAAATGAAAATTCGCTTCTTAATGATTTAATTAATTTAATTGAGTGCGCTATATTCATGCATTTTTTTGTTGATAAATTTCACATTTACTTTCACTGTAAATGTTGTTTGAAGTTGAAAATTTAGGTTCTTGTGGCAGTTACATAGGTATGTACATATAGCCATCTATTTTCAAAAATGAGGTGTCAAATGACAGTGCAATAAAGTTTTATTTTTTTAAACGGGTTGCCACCAGTTAAAAATTTTGCTAAAATTATTTAATAAGTTAAATGAATTAGATACTACAATATGGGTATCAATTGAAATGCGTTTGAAAATGATTTACTTACAAACGACACTTAGAAGGGTTGCCACATGTTTAAAAAAATTGAATTCTCTTTAATTAAGGAATAATATGGGTATCATATTATATATATATTGGACATATTTGACAAGAAATATGTGAAGATTAAAACCATTCCTGAGTTAATTTAAGTGTCCAGTAATTTAAAAGGAATGTAATCAGAACATATCACTGATTGACAGTGTGTATGTATTTGTAATACAATAACAAATACGATGTCGTAAACCTTTGGTTTGACACAATTATTATTTTAGTCTAACTAAATTTGAATTTGCCAACAGGTGGCAACTCTCTTCGTAATATTTGCCAGCTAAAACCTTCTTAAACCTCTTTCGTCTGACTCCCATATGGTCATACCTACCTATTACAATTACCTAATTCCCTTTAATTCAAATGGAATTTGATTTTTTAAATAGGTGGCAACTCTTAAAAAAAAAAATAAACCCCTTTTGTCTACAGATCAAGCTTTTTAATCTGACACTTCCGTTTTGAAAATAGAACGAATCATGCAGATTTGATGGCACTGACAAAAAACGAAAAGATGATTTTATGCATTAGCAAAATACGCATTACTTCAAAAAGTGCAAAAAACAAGCAGGTTTTTATTTCTTCTTTTGAAAGCTAAAAAGCCGTACTATTTAATGGACTTACAAAAAATAACATATTTTCACATACATATATTTTTTATTCATTCCATTTAAATTTACCGATTTTTGAAATTTTTATTAAGAAAAATTTTTTTTCTGGAATTGTTTTTCTGGAATACCTGTGTTTAATTTTACTCCAAAAATTTGTACTCGTGTAGTTCTCTACCATCTATATGGAAATAAAAAAACGTCAAACCAACATTTTGTTTCAAAGAATGTAGTTCTGACATTTGTTTCCGTGAAGAGCTTACGTATGGCTATGCTCTTATTAAAATTTTTAGTATAAAATTTGTCGCTTTAGTGGCTTCCTGGCGGCATATAATTAATTTTATGGGAAAATTTCTGTTTGATTCGTTTTAGTGGCTAAATTACCTTTACAAAAATACCAAACACATCCGCATCGCAGACAGCGAATTTTTCGATTTTTGTCACTTAGGCGACACTGTGCGCCGCCACAACTGTGCAGTTAATTCAATATTAAATCTTCCTTGAACTTTCTACAAAGTTACGGAAATAATTTTATTATTTGCGTCCATTAAAGTGTCATTTGAAAAATGTGTGTGCGTAGCTGGTTTGCGATTTCTGTTTGATTGATTTATGTATTTACGTAAACAAGTAAAAGTGCGAGTACGAGTATTTATGCTCAACATAAATGTTTGATGGCATTCAATAAAAACATTTAAGCTGATACTTATGCGCCAGCCTGTGCTACTTAAATTGTATAAGTTGCTGCAGAATTTTTTTTTTTTTTTTCATTGCAAAAATCTTACGCGTAAGTGCTCATAATTTTATTCATACAGACATAATTTTTTTTTTCTTCGAAATTTATATGCAGATGCTCTAACCTTTAGTGCCGTTCGCATGTAGTAAACGCGTTGGACATTTTACTACCATAAAGTTACTGGCTTAGATTTTTTACGTTGCGCAGATTGCATACGCTATGACCATCTCATTAGAATAGCTGGTGTAAAACGTAATAGGCGAAAATTAGGAGCGTAAAATATGTCGCCTGAAAATGGCGAAAATTATGAGCCTTTCCGCTCTCTATGCCGATAAATGTTGGTGTTGGCTGGTGGATAGCAGAAGCGAAGAGAAATGGAAAAATCGCTTATCTATGTATGTGTCCAATTGTCGTGACCTTAACAGTAATAAGTTGTTGGCGGGCGTGGTAAAGAAATATGTGTACGCATTAATTTTTTTTTTTTGTAGAACAGAATGTGGCAAAATGTTCTCTCTAATTCAACCTTGAAAGGAAGTTAGTTATTATGTGCAATGCAAAGTAGAGACAGATATGTAGATATAAGGATAAGGATAAGGATAAGGATAAGGATAAGGATAAGGATAAG
>NW_023479223.1:0-2426 GCF_013731165.1 Rhagoletis pomonella | reverse complement strand
CATGGGCAGCTCCTGTCGTTATCGTACCCAAGAAGACAGGCGACCTGCGCATTTGCATCGATTACCGAGAACTAAACGCCATCACCAAGCCGGATCGGTATCCTCTTCCGCGGATTGATGACTTGCTGAATGAGGCTAAAGTTACCAATTTCATGTCGACGTTGGATCTGCAGGCTGGCTACTGGCAAATCGGCCTAAAGGAAGAAGATCAGGACAAAACTGCGTTCGTCACACCGTTTGGTATGTATAAATTTACGCGCATGCCTTTCGGATTGCGAAACGCGCCAGCAACGTTTCAGCGATTAATCGATCGGCTCAAAGCATCTCTAAATAACGTAACAATATTTGCATATTTGGACGATATAATCCTATGTTCAAGGAACTTCGAAGAGCACCTTGAAGAACTTAGTAGACTTTTCAACCGTATACAACAATTTGGTCTCAAGATCAATAAAGACAAATGTCGGTTTGCATGTCGCGAAGTGAAATATTTGGGACACATCCTGTCCCCAGATGGTATCAGAGTGGATTCACAAAAGGTCACAGCAATATCTCTGCGCAAGCCTCCTAAAAATGTTAAGGAGTTGTTATCCTTTCTACAGTCATGTTCCTGGTACAGACGCTTTGTACACCAATTCGCAGATATCGCAAAACCGCTTTCGCAACTGACGAAAAAGAATGCTCCTTGGGTTTGGAAAGATGAGCAGCAAGCTGCGTTTGATGAGCTGAAACGGCTGTTGGTTACGTCACCCATCCTAAAGCAAGTCGACGAAAACCTGCCATTCGTCATTAAAACTGATGCCAGTGGTTACGCACTAGGGGCAGTTTTGATCCAGGGGGGAGGGTTCCGATGAACACCCCATAGAATATGCCAGCAGGCTATTGACAAAAGCAGAGCAAAACTACTCTACGATCGAGAGGGAAGCTCTTGCCATCGTATGGGCTGTCCAAAAGTATCGTGGCTATATTGAGGGATCCGAGGTAACACTAATCACGGACCACCGGCCGCTTAAATGGTTGATGACGCTAAAATCACCGACTGGACGCCTAGCGCGATGGGCATTGCTTTTACAACCCTACAACTTGCACATCGACTATAAGCCAGGGAAGACAAATGTTTTGGCTGCATTTTGTCAAGGCCACCTTGTGAAGCCAGACATGACTCCGAAGAATCCTGCCACATATGCTCGTTCGCTGTTGATTTTCCACGACGAGGAGCGAAGGAAATCCGCGACAGCCAACTTAGCGACTCCTACCTAAAAGCTATTATCGAGTGCTTCGAAGAAAATACCGATGATGCGGCTCATTGGGCCAAGAGAGGATTCACAATGAACGACGGCGTACTTTACTGCTACAAGGATGAAGACAGCGAAGAGGGACAGCTAGTTGTTCCCGAATCCGAGCGTCCAGCAATTTTGAATCACTACCACAACAAAGACACAGCGGGTCATTATGGAATCGACCGAACTTTGTCCAAGATAACATCGCGTTATTATTGGCCAGGAATTCGGAAAGATGTCGAGAACCATGACAAGCATTGTGCTGATTGCCAGCGCTATAAGGCAACAAACCTGAAGCCAATGGGCCTATACCAGACGACTTCCAGCAAGCAGCGCTTTGAAGCCTTAGCCATCGACTTGTTCGGACCATTGCCATCCGACACGAATGGGATGCAGTGGATTTACATAGTAGAGGATGTTGCAAGCCGCTGGGTGGAACTTTTTCCATTGAAAGAAGCTTCCGCTGAAACTTGTGCGAAAACGCTCATCGACGAGGTATTCTTGCGCTATAGAGTCCCAAGGCGAATCATTAGCGACAACGGTGTACAATTCGTGTCAGCGATAATGCAAAAAGTTGCCTTTTGTCTGGATATACGCCAAGTATTCACGCCAGTATATCATCCACAAGCGAATCCTGTAGAGAGGAAGAATCGCGACCTGAAGACGCAGTTGTCAATTTTGGTGGGCAGACAACACCGCAACTGGGCAGAGAAGTTGCCGGCAATACGCTTCGCCATGAATACGACACGCTGTCAAAGTACTGCCGCATACCTCACATTTGGGCGTGAGTTAAGAACGATCGATGACGTCCAGCATGATTTGAGAGCTATCATCCATTCAGAGAACTTCATTGCAGAAATCACACCGTATCTAAGCACTCTCGCGGAGGTGTTCCAAGCTGCGAGAGAATGCGAATGCAAACAGCAAGATGCTAATAAAGGAATCACCAATCCACAACGACGTGACCAAGAGGGACTAGAGATTGGTTCCAAGGTCCTTGTGACCACGCATGTTTTGGGTAATGCTGCCAAGGGTGTAACATCGAAATTTGTTCCACGACGAGATGGGCCCTATATCATTATTGGCAAAGAAGGTGCGACTTCCTACGTGATTGCTCATGAGGACAACCTCCAATATCCATTGGGC
>NW_023479222.1:0-2426 GCF_013731165.1 Rhagoletis pomonella | reverse complement strand
CAGAAAATTATCAGGAAGAAGAAGAATGGGGAAATTGAGAGAATCATAGCAGAGAACGTATATGAATGAGAAGGCGCATTTTCTCTGTGAACTAATTTCTGCCAGAAATTTTGGGGTGCAGTCGGCCAAATCAGAGAACGTATATAACGTATATAAGTTATATTTGAGTTTTATGAACATTTATTTCCCGAAAATATGCCATATGCATATAACCTAAGCAGATACCTTTTCTTAAAATCTCAGACCTTTTACTCGATTTGTTCAAACAAATTTAAGTGAAAATTATGAAATTTTAAGTAAAAGCAACTGCTTAGTTTTTATGCATACGGACCAATGTGTTGAATGATGATTTTTAACTGCAATACTCGTATTACATGTACATAATGGGGCTTATTCATGGTCAAAATAAAGTTGACACTAAAGTTAGTTACAGCTTTTTCACATCATTTTCAGTGGAAAAGGTATCTGTGAAAAAAGCTGCAACTAACTTTCTTCCTATTAGGCATGCGCATATGGATGCTTGTAGTACACACAGATGCGATCAACTACATAATTAGCAACGAAATTCAAAATGATATTGTTTGCGAATTGTGTTTGTTTATTTATTTTTAATAATTTTCTCTAAAATAGAATTCAATCTATAACAGAAACCACAATAATAAAAGTTTAAAAGCTTGCTAATTAGTTGATCGCATCTGAATGTATATATGTATGTACATACTTACATATGTACTTATGTACCCAATACACATACTCCAAAACCATTTATTGATAACGTTCTTGTACATGCACATAATATTACATATATGTATGTACATACATACTAACTTTCTTCTTATTTGGGGCTGACAAACTTTAACTTGAGAGTCGACTTTATTTCGTCTACTAATATGCCCCAATAGTTTTGGAGTCAAATGAAAATGCATTTTCTACGCATACGTATGTACATGCTCCATTAATTGATAACGTTTTTGCATGCATATATATGTATGTGCATATTACTGCCAAAAAAACTACGAACATGCATATAAATGTACATATGTACAAATCACGGCAGCATACATACATATATATGCTCATAATTACACGTATACTCAAATACAACAATAACTATTTCATTCATAAACGCATTTGCATATTTCTCAAGGCCAAGTAAATTCATTCATAAAAACAACCGCAGCACATCTCCCCGCAATTTCATCACCTACAAGCGCAACTTTGTCAATCCGACACAAAAATTCTAAAATCTTAAAATGAAGAAATCTCGGCCAGCCAAGTGAAAAGTGGCAACTATTTCTCTATAACCAGTAAAATAAGTTATCTCGAATCTTGGCAATTTTTGGTAATTTTTGGTAATTTTTGACAAAACACTCTATTTCTCTGTTCCATACCAATATTTCAATCATTAACTAGTATTTTAAAGTGTCATTTTAATAAACATTAAATAAAAGTGTATGTTTTCTGCAGCAAAATACATTAATTTTTTTTTAATAAAATCAAAACTTGTAAAATCACAAACATATGTGGTTTTATCGGAAGTTCACAGATGTAACGTGGCAACTTAGCTCGTTTTCATATTTTTCGGTCCGAAATTGTAAAATTTTTGTCCATGCCGCGCCACAATTTTTGTACAGGTGGGTCAATGTGCCTTGAACAAATTTTATATATATACAAAAAAATTATTTTATTTATTTTTTAATATTAAAATTTTCTATACTTCAAAGCGTTTATAAAAATATATTTAGATATATGCACGAACGATTTTTAATATTTTTCATCCCTAAGCAGTACCATAAAAGATTCAAACACATCAAAGTACAAGCAATGCAATGTTCAACCTAGTGCTACTCCACTGTACATGTGTATATGAATGTATGCATGTATACGTGTAAAAAATGTCAATTCCAGTTGGTCTTTAACCCATTTAGCGGACATAGTTTTTTTGGTTTCAGCTGGTTGCAACTGTTAATGAAGCACAATTTTTATGGTTAATCTTTATGAAAGTTACATATATCGTCGAGAACATGGTTACATGCAGAATTTTAAATTAATTAATATTATTCTCCATACAAAACGTACGAGTATTGCTTTATTAAATGCAAACTTATGCGAAAATCTAAATATTTCGTGAATGTAGGGTTAATATTTTCGCGCACGTGCCAATCTGGTGTCGATTCCCAGAAATTGAATAATTTGTGTGTGGATGGGAGCGGCGAGGGGAAGACGAAAGCCGACCAATCGCACATTTGTATGTACATATATATGTTACATACATACATTACATATCTACATATTTACAAATGAATGTGTACATACGTACATATTTATGCGTTTGGCTTTTTGCATGAATAGAAAATTTGATTGCAGAAATAATTATATATGTGTATGTGCATAAGTAAATATATACATACATACATACATATGTT
>NW_023479221.1:0-2427 GCF_013731165.1 Rhagoletis pomonella | reverse complement strand
AGAAAAATAAAGAAATTTCAACGCTTCACTGCTTTTTCCATACGCAAGCAATCTGAGTGAGTGAGGCTTTATTTATGTATATAATACTCATTAATTTGTAGCATCAATTTGTGTTTAGATAGTGGCATGTTTAGTTTGAAGGGGAGCCAATAAAAAGGGCCATTACGAGAAGGTATGTAGGGTCTTGAAAGAAATGTGAGTTGGTGAGCATGCGTGAAAAAGTGTTAATTACTGTATAAATTAATGTGAAAGCTGAATAACCTACAATTGAATGAAAAATTTGTGTCTTTAAAGATGGTTTACCATTGAAGAAATATGCAACCAAAATTCACACACAGATGGCACTGCTTGCGAATATGTGAACTTTTGACTCGTTATTTATATGAAGCATTTTCGTTATTTCGATAACAGCTGTTAAAGGCTTCATGACCAATATATATATAGTCCGACTGCCGTGCTTTGTTGAACTCGGCTAAAATCGCTTAGGCGGCTACAGCGCCAAATAAGAAGAAAGTGGTTCGATCAAAAAATATGTATGTATATGCAAAAAATATTTAAATACTAAAAATAAACAATATAAAGAAATAAAAAAATACATTCAAGTCAGAAAAATTAATTAGAGTTGCCACCTGTTTTTATTTTATTTTTTTATTTAAAAAACAAAATTTGCACACAGAAAGTTATTTTAATTTTTGTATGAAAAAACGGTTGCCATTAACTCCATAATAAAAATTTCTTTAAAATATAATGCCTGAAATATGTTCAAATATGTACTGGTAAAAAATGATTTAAGACAAAAAATAAAGGAACTGCGAAATGCTTCAATCCACGCTCAATAATCAAAGCTATAGTTAAAAAATTTAGTTCTAAAAATATTTAAACAATTTAAATATGAGTAACAAAGGACAACTAAAGCGAAAAGTCCATTAATTAAAAAATATTTTAAAAAAGTGTTGCCACCACTTTGAAAAACATAAAAAATAAAAGTCTAGGCTAAACACGGCACTCTAGCATTATGTAGTTTTATAACAAATAATGGAAAAGTTTTAATCGAAATACGAATATGTTGTGATTTTTTATTGACGGCTATTTTATACCTATGTATTAGTGATGTGCGGTTCCGAGTATCTAAAGAACCGGTTGTGTCGAATGCGGTGCCAAGGGGAACCGCGAATTTTTTAAAAACAAGGAAGTTGATGTGAGTCGGCCAGATCTGGTAAATGGCGGCTATAGGATATAGTGCCTTGAACTGAACAAAATTCGGTGAGTCAACTCAGAACACTAAAACACACAGTACATACATATATAATTCGAATTTCGGGCTGATATATTCATATCTAGGTTTTATGTCTAAACAATCAGTTTTTTTGCCCATAGTGCAATGTGCGCTTCGTGGCCGATTTTCGGTTCTGTAGGATCAGTTTTCGGAAGTTCGGAAGTAATTTTTCTGTTATTCTAAGATCATTTTCCATTTCATTTGAAATCGAGTTTCGTTTCTTTCGGAACCGTTTTTTCGATTCTTTTGGAATCGAATTTGAGTTACGTTAGAACCGTTTTTCTTGTAAGAACCGGAACGGTCGGTTCTCTAAAGCACCCGATTCTCCGGTTCTTCGGTTCTGTGCATCACTAATATGTACATATGTATCTAAACAATTTAGAACTTAAAAAAAAATAAAGTAAAGTGTGCAAAAATGTTCAAACGAATATCCAACGAAAACTTTTTATGAATACTAGAATTCAAATATAATTTTTGCACAGGGTAGCCACCGCTTTAAAAATAAAAAAAAATTACGTCAGTTTAATCGAACATTAAACAATCACGGCCTGTCATACATTTAACTTCTCAGAGAAGAATTTTTGTCTGAAAATACTTTCAATTGGGTTACCATCTAGAAATTAAAATTATTTTTGTTGGTAAAATTAAATATTTGAATACTGGTATTGAACTAGGAACTTTATACAAGGTATATCTACAACGAAATGTTTACATTTGAAAGGAAAATTGCACTCTTTTGATAACTAGGATGTGAAGTTTAATTTTCGTAAACATTTCATTAAAAAATTCAAAAAAAAAAAATTTGCTGCATATTTAAGAACATTTGTATTAGATGGACTTTCTGCCGAAGACCACTTATTTTTTTTTTTAATTATGAGTTAATTTCTTTATATTTTTTTGGCACAAGAATCATTTTCTTTTCGGGGTATTGTTCACGCTTCATGAAATTTTTTAGCTAATATTTTTCGGTTCAAAAAATAAACATCATTAAAAACTACAATCAACAACACAGACATCTTTTTCCTCCCATTTCGTCTTTTTTAATTTCCCCACCAACCGCCTTTTATAGATTCATTATTTATCCATTGTGTTGAGCGAAGAGCTTTCGCAATAATTAGCGCTACAAAAGCCTAATTAATAGAACATTTTTT
>NW_023479220.1:0-2427 GCF_013731165.1 Rhagoletis pomonella | reverse complement strand
GTTCACTAAGTCTCTAGAAAATCTAGAAAAAACATGAATTATTTCAAAACAAAAAAATTAGAAATTTGAAAAAAAACCCGAAATTTACAAAAATCACCAGAAAGTCAAAAAAATCACGAATCGTTTCAATATGTTGTAACTGACGATGTAGTAAATGTACCGTTAGACTAAAATCTAAAAAAACTGGACATCAGCAGAAAAGTTTTAAAACCTCATACTTTGGACGCACACGTCTTGTACATTAAACCGTACCAGCAAAAATCTCTACCCTACACCTTCAAATTTACAATATTTTTGCAAGGAAATTAAAATTTTTATTGGCCTTTCTACATTTTTCATCATTGCTTCGGCATTTATGTACAGTCGGATCTTGAAAATCATATGTCGATGTTCTTGTCTCGATCAGGCAATTTTTTTTTGTTCCAAAGTTCAATGACGTCAAGAGTGTTACCGCCCACCAGATCACAGTTCGTATCCCGCTAACGTACCACCCTAATGTCCTATTGCTAAGGAACTATTTCGATTATTCCAGTACTTCAATTTTTTGTATTGACGACTGTAGGTGTCACCGATCTCTAGGTTCGGCTAAAAGAATTAAAATTTTGTTTTCGATATCGCTCTACAAAAATACTTTCAAGGCGGTACGACCTAATGTACATACAAACATAGATATGTACATACATATGTATGACTATAATAACTATAAATTATGTAATTGGCAACAAAAATGCAAAAATATTTATAATCTAATCAAAATTCTTTATATTCACAACTAGACTTTGTAATGATCTCAAGATCGCCCAAAGTATATTTTAATAAATGCATACACACATATGAATGTAGGAATCTTAATTGCTTTGCTGCTGTGATAAAGTGCGTGTCTGCCGAGTTCACGATCAACGAAAACGAACCATGAAAAAATCGACCAAAGCGACAACTTACGAACGAAAATTGAATGCAAGAGAACACGTTCGTACGCACCAGCCACCGCAATCGTCAACACAAAAATTCAGCACCAAATAGAATGCTAATGTAGCGCAGCAAAAAGCTCTATCGTATGGCTGTTAGAAAAAGCTCTGCGATCGCATAAATGGCCAATAGTCAAAGTTGGCAAAGAGAATCAGCAGCTACTTGATGGGCTGGCGATGTGACAGCTAGGCTGGCTAGTTGAGTAGTCAATTAGTACTCGGCTATGTTTGTTGTTGTTGATGCCCTACGCACATACGGAAAAGCAAAGCAAGCTTAACGTCTACTTCTATTAAATAGTATATGTATGTATTTCCTATGTATGCTTAAGATGGTACATAGAAATGCACATGTATATATACTAAGAACTTATATACATACTTAAGTATGCTGCCAAATACATACATACTTATGTACATACTAGTACTTAACGCATCAACTAGCACATGCGTCGTCGTCGTATACGCAATATTTTTGAAAAGCATTTTGCCTTTTTCAATGCTTTTTGCATTATTCGCTGATTTGTGGCTGCGCTTAAGTACACAAAGCCACAAAAGTCAACATTTGTACACACATATATGTACATAGGTGCATATGTATTCAGCTAGCTAGCCATTTGACAGCTGCCAACCAGCGTTGCCGCGAGCTTGAAAAACAAAAAGTATCAGTTGCCAAGCAGAAAAAGTATCAAAAAGTACTAAAAGCAAACACAACTGTTATTTTTTAAACTTTTATTTGAAAGGGAAATAATAAATAAAATTTTAAAATTTAATCCATAGTTGTAAAAAAATTTAGTATTACTTGCTTTAAGAAAAACAGAGAATCTCTATTCTTATTTACATAACGAAAAACAAACTTATAGGACCGCTAAACCACATACAAAATCGTTGCGCAACCCGAGACTTGTACAAGTCAATATTGTGGAAATTACTACACAATAAAATTGCGCTAAACTTATTTTGGAGAAACATTGATCAAGTAAATATGTGCAAGAAATGTGAATGTGCGTTGTATATTTTTATAGCTTCAGCTTTAAAACGTAAAAAAGTACTATGTTTAAAAAAAAAAATGTATTTTTTTCTACGTTCTTATCCGTATTTTGCAGCACGATCTAGACACCAAAATGGCAAAACTACAATATTACAAGCATGAGCAAAATATCAAAATGATTTTTATTTTAGCGCAATAACTGCAATTTAGTACAAACAAGCCCATACTCCGAAAAAACGACCGACGTAAGCCCGATATTGCGCAATGTTTTTGTGTGGTCCTATATAAATACATATAAAATTTAAATTTTTAAATAACAAGAAAAAAATATTTGCTTTTAAACTAGTAATATTACTCATAGTTTCAAAAAATCTGCCAGCCAAAAGTATCAAAATGCCCCATTTGTGAACCAAAAAGTTTCAAAGTATCAAATCTTAAAATTTGGAAAAAAAAAGTACCAAAAATAATGCA
>NW_023479219.1:0-2427 GCF_013731165.1 Rhagoletis pomonella | reverse complement strand
GAGGAAAAAATAAAACAATATGAGATACTGTTGGATATTTATAAGAAGCAGTACCCCAACGCAACTGTGGAGGACGTGAAAAGAAAAATAAATGTTTTGCGTTCTAATATTCATCGGGAAACACAAAGATTGGCCGAATGCAGCAAAAGTGGAGCTCTCTCGAACCAAAATTGTTTTACTTTAATGAAATGCAATTCAAATTTATCTCCGGTCGCCAAATACCTCAGTTTTACTAACAATCGCACGTTAGGAGTTTTTTTTCTATTACTGGCTTCACCATGGATTTAAGTTCATCAAATGTATCAGCATCCACTTGCAAAAAATTACAGTAATCGACTTTCGATGATAATTTCAATTCATCCAAAAGATTTTCATGTGTAAACCTCTTTCGTCGTTGGTGCCAGCTTTTCATCCACTCTTTCTTCTTCCTTTTCATATTTAATTTTTTCTTTTTCAACAAAATTGCAGTAGATACTAACAAAAGAAAATCTTCATCCCACGACGATGATGATTGATGTTTTTATTTGAACGTTTGCGGGCAAGACACGAGCGAACCTAACTCACACATACGCAATGCTTGATGTATTTACTTGATTGTGTCCGCGGCGCTTTAGGTTTTTATTTTATCGGTTTAAAATATTTTAAAAATCGAAGAGAAAGGAAAAAGTTTCTGAAAATCGCTATATAAAAATTAGGTAAATCTTCAGGAACTAAACAAACCTAAAAAGTTTTTAAAAATAGCTTCTTCAATGCATTTGAAAATTATCCAATACTATCGACAGTTTCAAGGCCAACTATCGAAAACATCAAATGGGTTCCGCGGATGCGGATGTTTAAAAGCTGACATCCGCGAATGGGGATGCAAGTGCGAATGTCAAGTATTTTTAAGATATAATTTAATTGAGTACATTAAGTGATTTAGGTAAACAAAAAATGGAAAAGTTAGTCAATTTTAATAATGTTTTTTTTTTTTTTTTATTTAGTACTTGAATTTAAAAATTGGAACATTGTGTTTAATAGATAATTTTGCGGGTTACAGCCTGTTTCTTAACGGGTCGTAAATCATACCTGCGCCACTCGTTGAAGACGACAAACTTGATAAACTTGAAACTTGACAAAATTATAAATTCTTTTCGATTGACGCTGCACCAGTTGAGAGGACTTTCAGTTATATTTCTTTTATATTGCGGTGCAATTTTGAGCATTGCATCGGGGCTGCAAATGTCGGATGTATCCTCCTGACTTTCATCTTCACAATCATTAAAAGATCGTTGTATAAATACCGTTATCAGAACTTGGAGAACGTGTTACGTCGTCAGCGTTTTACGATTTTACTTTTTGTGATTAACTTTTAATCCTGTCTTCTGGGACTGGTTTGAAAAATGTGTGCTTATAGCGAGGTTCTAAATAGGTGGATATGGCAAATAAATTGTTATTTTCTAGGAATGAAAATTTTTAAGAAAATTCTTTTTTGAAAGTCTTGGCTGCCAGCCGAATTAGTTAAAAATTTTGTTAAAAGACAACCCATTTGTTATAATAATTTGAATTATTGGAATCACGTACGATTAAGGTCTCAAATCTGCTTAGTTCACGGGTGATTTCTTAGAAAGGTTCAGCTATAATGAATAGCTTGTAATTAGTTTTTTATTAGCTGAACTCGACTTTTCCTAGTTGCAGGCAGTCACAATTAATTACTCACCGCTGTTGGTACCATAAGCAATCAAATCCGTTTTGTTGTTCCATTCCATGCGCTCAATGTGCTTTGATATTTTGAGGCGAATGAACGCAAATCTTCAACATATATATATATATATGGAAATCGCGTATTTCACATTGTCGCTGAAATGTAAAAAAGCAACAACTAATAATACTTTTATTGGATAAAACCATGTGGGGCTTATGATTCGATGAAATTCATTATAATAAATCAAAAATTTAATTTTGTATTTTTACTTAGTTGCGGATTTTTGTATTTCAACGACGATGTGAGTTACGCAAAAGCTCCGCATTTATTATTGAGAATGCGAATGCGAATGTTAAAATTGATGCGAAAGTTCCCGGGGTGCGAATGCCAATGAGAATATTCGCAGCAACCCTAGTACGTACATATGTTCGATTTCAACTTTTCCATGATAAATGGTAGATCGAATATGGATTCGCCATTTTGAAATTTTAAAATGTGACTTCAGATTCGTATTCACAAATACCGATACCCCTCGAGTGACAAATTACGAGTTAATATAATAAATTTTTTAAAAATCTACCGGCATATACATATTCGTGACCAGCGAGCCTAAAACATTAGAATCCGTCTTGACCTAGTACCTGACAAGTATCGTAACAAACTTAAGGACGTGACGTCTTCAAAATAGAGGTTTACGCCGACAGGCTTTGCGGTGGCGGCGTGGTCAACTTCAAGAATAATCG
>NW_023479218.1:0-2427 GCF_013731165.1 Rhagoletis pomonella | reverse complement strand
AAAAAAATTATGTGTTTACATTTCGCTTATGCGGGAGGGTTGGGATTTCGATTTTTGTAAAAAGTACCTCTGGAGAGCCGGAAAAAGGCAAAATTTCGATTAAAATGAATTACCTCAAATGAGAAATTTTAAAAAAAGATTTTGTTAATAACCACTCTTAGTATAGTAAAAGCGGTCAAAATTATTTGGTGTGCTTTTCGGCTAAGTATTAAAAGAAACCACATCTTAATTAGGCGTTTGCATGAGAGAAAACTAAATGTACCTATCTTAGAATCATTTTCGTGATACATATATGAACATACAATTGTATGTAGTTATGCACCATATACCACAGATCTACAAAAAAGCCTTTTCAAAAAAATACTAAAAAACATTAACACTTATAAAACTTGTTTAGATCGTTGACTCCGAATATGCTACTCGTTTTCCAGTTGCTAAAATTTTGATGCTTTCTTGCCGCCTCTCGTCCTTCAAAGGACATTCCGAGGGCTTTAAAATTTGAGGACACATGCATACTTCAGCAAATCTCGGCACTGCGCTCCGACGAAGACGTGTAACTATCGAGCACATCTTTCTGCATTCGTTTGCATTTTTTTTTAATTTCTTTTTTAAAGATACTCACGTTTAATAAGTTCAAACTTTTAATTTCAAAAAATATGTCCCATTATTCGATGGGTCGAAGGCGGAAGTCAATTTATTTGTGTTACTCAATAACTTTCTAAAGTTTTTTTTTTTGGTGTTTTACTCAAAGTCGGCACCTAAAATAATAGATTAGCGCTTACACAATATCTTAGTGTTTTGCCGAGCTTCTTCTCCGAATTGTGGCGTGCGCCTTGATGTTGTGACACAAAGCGGAGGGACCTACAGTTTAACGCCGACTCCGAACGGCGATTGTATTTTTATGAGAAGCTGATTTTCATGGCAGAAATAGCCTCGGAGGTTCGCCATGGCCTTCCGAGGTGGGATCGCTATTAGAAAAAAAAATTGTTTTATTTTAATTTTTTGCTGTTGGGTTGAACCGGGCTTGAACCCAGGAGTCCAAGCGCGCCACTACACCACAGCGGCCGTCAAAGTGGCCACGTAGGCAAGGAGTATACTGAATAGAGTAGCAGCCGGGTTTCCTCTTTGATATTCAACATGCTGTCGGCTCTTTCTATGTGGAAATGCGATGGGGATCAAGATACTAGCATTCAGTGAGATTCTGTCTTCTCTCGAATTTTTCACTAAAGTATACGGTGAGTTTTCTTCTAATGTTGAATGTAAAAGCATAGACAGACGGCAGTGTTGATGCGGTTCAAGTCGTTAATTCAGAATTACATCGGGAGTTAACTGCAGTTAATGCGGATTATGAAAATTTTCGTTGAAAACACTGGGCAAAAGGGCAGCGCGAAAAACGCAGGCGGATTTGACACTCGCTCTAGCCGAGTGGTGAGAGCTGTGTACTACAATTTCGTAGGACGCAGGTTCGGCCCTAATTTAATTTATACATTTACTTTATTTTGTTTTATCAAATTTTTTAATTTTATTCAATTTAATATTATTTATTTTATTATTAATTCATTTAAATTTTTAGAATTTATTTGAATAAAAAAGTCAACAACAACTAATTAAAGCAACATTAAAACAATAGAGAAGTTATAATTGAATGAATAAAAAAAAAATGAAAATTCTCCTGGGACTAGAACTTACGACTTCGTGGCTCACTAATCTGCATTACTGCCGTCTCTCAAGGCACAAATTTGATAAGACAAACTGCGCCGCTAATCCGGATCAACGTTGTCGCCTGTGTACGCTTTAACTGAGGCCATCTTTTAACAGTATTGAAGGAACGCAGCTTGAAGCCGTCGCTATTTGTAACCAAAGAATAAAAATTCGTATAAATTGTGTCTAAGCGGTGAATGCTAAGTATTTCTGTATAAAAGAGCCTTAAGTTTAATAAAAATAACAATACTAAACTGAAATAAATTACTACAAATTATAGTAAATAGCACACAAACATGTCTGCGTTTGTTTGAAAAGATTATTAAGTATTTATGTATGTATCTCACTCTCAGAATCAAAAAAGAAAATAACTATTGACCAGAAAAGTAGAATGTAAAATAAATTGTACTACGAGTAGTCTCAATAAGAAAACTCAAATTGTAAATGTGCATTATTCGTTCAAAGTGTTTTTTTTCCTTACAAAAATACATTTAAAGCAAACATCTGAAATCAGCTTTACAAAAAAAAAACTTAGGAAAACCCGGTCGCATGCACTTCTCGAAATCTTTTAATGTATAAAACACACAAACTAAACGATTTTCTACTAAATTACCAAAACGAATCGAATAGAATGTCTGCCATAATCAAATTCTTGTTTTGGTTTTTATCTTTTATTTCCCTGAAGGTACGCGATCGCATGGAGCAGAAAAAAGTTCCACCTGTCGA
>NW_023479217.1:0-2427 GCF_013731165.1 Rhagoletis pomonella | reverse complement strand
TTATCATAACAGAAATTTACATTTTTCTCTGTTAACTCTTCTTGAAAGTTAATCGCTCTGTGGTGATATTCCATGGATTTATTTTTCAGCCAAACAATTTTACGTTCCAAAAATTTGCACCTTCTCTATCTATCTAAGTTCTCTGGCCAAAGTCGCGTTTTACTTTTGCTGTTTACACATGTTTTGGTTTTTGTGCTTTAATGCGTGATATGGGAATTAAAGCTAATAAATTCGAATTAGTATTTACATATTAGTACTGTTTTGAATTGAATTATATGTATGTATGCATATTACAGTGGTTAAAAATTCTATAATTTTTTTTTAATCCATAAACGCTACCTCAAATTATTTTTATTTGTGATAACAAAAGATAAACGTATGTTTTTATTTCGAAAAATATATTTTCTGAACGTATTCATATCCACTAATCCATCCATCGAGTGATCTGCAAAAGTTTTCATGTCCCGACCTAAGTATTTTTCAAAAAAAGTGGAAAAAATTAAAAAAAAAAATGCTGAGCTAAATTAAAGGGCCGTTTTGACGCTTACTTCAAGAGATCCTCAAAAAGCAAATTTCGAAGGTCATGAGAGGAATAAAACGCTCTTGAAAATTATTATTCGGAAAATTGTACTAACGTTCTTCTCAATCAAAATCTTCATGACACCAACACAAAAGTCTCTAATAATGAAAAAAAAATCTATGTCAAAAAGTAATAACATCAAAACTTGATTTTATCAAATTTTTTGTAGATACAACCAGAGAACTTAGATAGATAGAGAAGGTGCAAACTGAAAGTGGAAACTATTCGCGGACGAAAAATTAACAGCGTTAGAAAAGTTCAAGTCGGAATGTAAAAATTCTGTTGAATTTAATGTTGATAACATAATACAATGTTGAGCAACATGAAATGTGATGTTCTTTGTGAGCAAATAAACGAAAATATGGTAAATCTTCACATAATTTTCATTAATTTGTAATTTTTGTTAAATTTTTTATCTTGTTCTCCTTTTATGAAGATGCAAATACAAATTTAAAATAATGATAGTTTGGCATAAAGTTTACACACATATGTACATGCATACATATACTGGCAATCAAAAGTGAGTGCATGGTGTTTTTTGCTTAATATTTGCAATGTTTTTCAATTAATTTTTTTTATTATCTTTTTATAAAAATGTGGTTCATGCTTTCATCAAAACTATACAAGTCAAACTTTCAAACTTTAGTTTTTAGAAAAATTTTGAGTACGCAGACAGATCGTTTTTTTAATTCTAGTGGAACAAGATCAAGTTTTAAGCGGCTAAAAAATCCTGTTGATTTTTAATGATTATTTATTGCTGACGGCTTTTTGCACTTTTTACCAAATAAAAGTGAATTTCTTGTAGGATAAAATGCGCATGACCGTTTGCAAACAAATAAAAAAAATTAGCGCTATTTTTTACAAATTGCACTTGCTATATGCATAAAACCGCAATTCCCGTCGAAAATAACATAAAAGTTTAACTTAAAAACATTGCAAATATTAAACAGAAAACAGGATGCACTCACTTTGCCAGTGTACATACATATTTGTGTTTAAAATTAACTACTTATGAAATAATTTTTGTGGCCCGAACATATACATACTTGTGCTTTCTAAAAATGGGAATAAAAATTGGATTCGCATAAAATTTTAATTCCAATAACTAATATTTTAGTGAAAATATTTACAATAAAGCTTTCAGTAACTTTTGGCAAATTTGAGCGATTATGTGAAATTATGCATGCGTTTGTACCTACATATCCATTTACATATATTATTTTAAACAAAGCTAATAGTAAAATTTAAAATGGAATATGGATATGACAATTAAAAAAAAAAAATAAAATTTATTACTTGGTCCGTCCGGGATTTTAACCAGACAAACGGCGAGACGCCAAAAACTTGCATCGCCTCTAGCGTACACGCCACGGCACATTACTGAAACGGCAATCTCTAAATCACTACATATATGAAATTTTTCATTCGTCCAAGGAGACAAACGCTAAATATGTGTGCATTTATAAATGTAAATATGTGCATAAATATGTACGATTGTTCTGCTTTCGTCTTCCCCTCGCCATCTTCCAACCCCAGACAAATTATTAAATTTCTGCGAATTGCCACGACGCCACCAAAATTAACCCTTGGTTGACGAAATATTTAGATTTTCGCATAAGTTTACATTTAATAAAGCCATACTCGTACATTTTATATGGATAAGAATATTAATTAATTTAAAATTCTGCATGTAACCATGTTCTCGACGATATATGTAACTTTCATCAAGATTAACATTAACAAGTAAGAAAGTCTAAGTTCGGGCGGAGCCGAACATTAAATACCCGGCGCAAGTATTAAATATATGTTTTCCACCTTTCCGAAAGCTACCGCTACATGATAAGCCG
>NW_023479216.1:1471-2428 GCF_013731165.1 Rhagoletis pomonella | reverse complement strand
GCATAATGTATGGCTACTATACATAAGAGCGAGCTTTTAAGTGATAACAGGTAGCCCCCATAGTAGTAGGCTGAGTCCACCCATACATCCTAGCCAGTGTTGCCGCGGTCAAAAAGTATAATTTACCAAAATTGTTAAAAACATTGTCCACATCCAGTTAAAATTAAGCAAGGCCTGTTAACCTTAATAAAACGAAAAATACTTGGAGTTACTATTTGTTTAAATAAAGCCGTATTTGGGCTTTTCTTACCAAGCTTGGTAAATTGGTTATAGAAACAAAAAGTAAGCAAGTAAGTAAGTAAAGGCAATCTAAGGGCGTTTTATCGTCAAAAGTAAGGACTTTATAGTCTAACAGTTGCTTAATTTGAGAACTATTACCTACATATTGTTTAAGGCTTTCAACATATATGTATACTTCTATAATAGAATGTGCATGTTGATCTTGTCACAGAAGTGAAGGGACCTAAAGTTCAAGGTCGCCTCCTAACGGTAAATGGGCGAGTCCAGCGAAAAGTCTACAGCGTAAAAAAAATTAAAACTCCTATATCTATCTTATTTATAGGCCGATTTGGCTGTTTTCGGCGTTGTGCCATCTTCAGTGTAATTTTTCGTTCTGCATAATTTTTGTTGGTTGCTCGTATTTATACTCCTTGTTAACTACCTCTTTCTTTTGTTAGGTACGTCTTTTTAGTTTTGCAGTGTTTGCGGTACTCAATAGGTAGATGAATTGTTTTGGCTCGTTTTTGACGGCAGGTAGAAGTCCGTGATTTTTACCCCCTTTGTTTTTGCAGTCGGTGTATTCCCTTCCATATCTGTCCTTAATATTTTCTTGTTGTCATTCTTCTTCTTGTACAGTAGTTTTAGAGGTTCAAACAGTACGTCCGATGCAGTATTTATTTGCTCATTTATTATTTGTCCTTTGAAGGTCTTCTGTTTATATATTTCCATATTTTCTAA
>NW_023479216.1:0-1461 GCF_013731165.1 Rhagoletis pomonella | reverse complement strand
TGCATTTATTTTTGATCATGTGATTCGCGAAGTTCGATTCTATTGCAGCCTCTGGTTTTCGGTTTTTCTTATTATAAGCCCTTATGTGTTCTCGATACCTTGTTCTTATATTTCGCCCTGTTTGTCCTATGTAACTGTGTCGGCACTCACAGGTTAACTTGTAAACACCCTGTTTATCTAGCGGGTCTTCCTCGCTTATTTTCTCTTTCAATATATTTCCCACTGTGTTCCTTGTTTTAAATGATGTCTGAATGTCGTACTTATGAAAGAATTTGGCAAGTTTGTAAGATGTCTTTCCTGTGTAAGTTAGAGCTGCCCAAGTTTTTTTATTGTTTTTCTCTTTGCTAGTCTTTTTCGATTTTGTGTCCTTTCTTAACTTCTCCACCAGGCCTCTCCTATATCCGTTATTTTCCGCAATGGCATATATTGTATCCAGTTCCTTCTTGTAACATTCTTCTGTTAGAGGGGTCCTTTCAAGCCTCGTTATTAGTTGTTTAAATGCTGCATTTTTGTGTTGCTGTAGGTGGTTTGAGCTATTGTGTATAATTGTGTCTGTGGCTGTTGGTTTTCTGTATATTTCGAACTCTATCTTGTTCGTGGTGTCGTTTATTTTAATTGTTAAATCCAGATAGTTAATCTTTCTTTCCTCTTCCGTTTCCATGGTGAATTTTATATTTTGGTGTTGTTTGTTGAGATAGTCTAGTATCTGTTTCTCTTTGTTTCCCTCTATTAGACATATTACATCATCGACATATCTCGCGTAGAATTTTACTCCTAGGTTGGTCGATAGGTTTTTCATGTATTTCTCCTCCAGTGTTTGCATGAATACTTCCATGAGTATTGCTGACGTCGGATTGCCCATTCCTAACCCGTTAATCTGTTTATATATCTTATTGTTGAACCGGAAGTAGTTTTGTTTTAATGTGACCTTCAACGCGTTTATTATTTCCGTGACAGCTTCTCTTTTCATTTTTCCCATCAGTATTTCTTGTACGGTCTTTATGGTTTCTATTGTTGGTATCGATGGGTAAAGGTCCTTGATGTCGAATGATACGAATTTAGTGTTTTCGTTGATCTTCAACGATTTCATCTTCTCGATTAGTTCCGTTGTATTTGTAATAGTATATTTATTGCGTAGATCCAGACTGTCCTTCAGCACCGTCTTTAGGTGCTTGGAGAGTCTGTATCCGGGAGCAGACTTGTAATTAATGATAGGTCTCATCGGGGTGCCTGGTTTGTGTGTCTTCGGCAAGGCAATCAACGGAGGGACACTCGGGTTCATAAGTGTTAGTCTATATGGTAGATTATCCTTTATTATGGTTGTGCTTTTCTTTATGGTATTCTTTACTGCTGCTTGGTATTCTTCAGTGGGATCTTTTCCCAATTTATTGCACCCCATTTCAGTTATTAGACCTTCAGTTTTCTCTATGTAATCTTTTTTATCAATTAATACGGTGGTAT
>NW_023479215.1:0-2428 GCF_013731165.1 Rhagoletis pomonella | reverse complement strand
AGCAACTCTGCACCTGAGATGTGTCTAAATTATTTAACCAATGCGCTCAAGTGTGTGAAGGAGCCAAGCTTTTCAACTAACAACGAGTAAAGGAGCATGGCGAGTATTGGAATATACAACAAGCCAAGAAGGGCTCTACAAATTAATTATTCTATTTCGAAATCTGAGTGCAAGATCGACTTATCTCGTAGCCAGTTCGAAAACGGCCCATTTAAAAATTTGGTGGAAGAAAGCCTTATCTCAGAATCAAATTCTGAAGTAGGGCGTTCTTTAAAAGTTTTCTGACATAGTGCGTTTTTGAACTGGCTGCAGAGATAGGTTGATCTTCCACTCAGGTGTCGATTTGTTAAAAAAAAAAATTCTAAGGTCGAAGTTTTGCGTGAAATATGGACGAAAGTATTGAGAAGCGTATGCTTATCATTTATAAAGGAAGCTATAGAAATGATTACCGCTCTCAAGCACCTAGCCTCCCCGTGGAAGATGAAAGACTTTCGAGATATGGAAATTTGGAAATTGTCTCAGAAATGTTAACCGCAACGAACAAACCCTGAACGAGTTCTGTGTCTATGAGTAACGGTTAAATTTTCCAGATCCTACTGTGAACGCGCTTCGCGGCAGATGAAACCCATAAATGTCGAAGCAGGCATACCCCGCCCGGACTGTTGCTGCCTTGGGCACTGCTGTTCTCTTGGACTAATCCCTGCGTATCTATAAAAAAGCACTGACTTAATTGTGTATATTGTGATTCCCTTAATTCTATCCAAAATGACGTGCCTTCTGGGGCCTTTGAAGTACTCTTACTGGTATCCTGCGTTATAACTGAGGATGGAGTCCGCTTGAACTACGAGCCCTGTAGGACTGGAGATCCTACCTCCTAAGAGTTTTATAAACAAATTGCATTGCTATGGCTAAATTTTGATGACAACACTGTGACGACGCTCAAATTATACAAAAGACGCCGAGACGTAAAATTAATTTTAAGTAGTATGTTACGGGTCTGTATACCGAATGAAAAAAAATTCAAACTTTAACATGGTCATACGGTAATGTACGGTATGGCGTATGAGTAACAGTATTTCCTGCTAATATTTCATACAAAAAATTATTGCACTTTCACTTAACCCTTGTAAACTTGTTTATTTATCCATCGATTTTCATCGTTAGTAGTGTTTTAAGCCGCAAAATTTTGAAAGCCGTTTTTTCTGTTCGCAAAGCTCTAGAAAGGCCGTACCGATTTTTTCGAAATTTCGGAATCTGCAGTAGATTTCTTTCCAAGGATGGTTATAGGCTAAAAAAGTTTCGATATAGAAAAAGGGCGTAGCACCTCCCATACAAACCGAATTTTTCAAACTGCATATATTTGTGGTAGAGGACTAGAACATATATAAGATCAATTACATACTCATGGAGAAAAATCCGCATTGATGGAGAATGGGGCGTGGCACCTCCCATATAAACCGAACTTTTCATATTGCATATCTCTGGAAGTGTTCATGGTAGACTGTAAGCCTTTTTAAAACTCTTTAGTTTGACACCCACATGTCCACATTTCATTTACTTTATCAATTTAACTGAGTTACAATTTCCAAACAGGTGGCAGCCCCTCTCAAAAATATTTCCAACAGTTATCTTTCTTAAACCTCTTTAATTTGATACCCATATTGTAATATTTTATTTATTTTATCAATGTAATTTAGTTAAATTTTCAAACAGATGGCAACCCTCCTCAAACATATTTTTGGCAGTAAGCCTTCTTAAAACTCTTTAGTTTGACGCCCACATGGCAATATTTCATTTAGTTTATCAATTTGACTGAGTTAAAATTTTCAAATAGGTGGCAACCGTCGTCAAAAAAACTACGTTACTAGCACGTAATTTATTCCAATTACAACATGAAATTCCTTGTAATGGAATTCAAAAAAAATAAATAAAATAACATTTAAAATTACTTCAAGGAATTGAGGAAGTAGTCGATTCCTTTGCTGCGGACTGCAGGAATTGATTCTAATTACAATTCCTTGTAATTTGTAATTGAGAGTAACTTAATTCCTAAAGGGATCATTACGACCCAGCTCTGCTCACCGAGCAATTGTACGATGCTCCCAAGTTCTACTGGGATTTTGCTTATAGTAAAATTTCAAAAGCAATATTTCAAATAAGGCAGTGTCAAAATCTTTCTTCTTGATCTAGCTACTTCATCCGGTATAATTCCGCCATGGGACAGAATAAATGCAACATTGTTTCGAGAAAAGAAAACGCTATAAACTTGTCTTTTCGTTCGCTGAAATAATGAAGTTTGTGGCATACATAATCTTAAAAAAATCACCTTGAATCGAAATGGATGCCCAATTACTGCTACCTATCGCAAACGCCATTGATTATTGGCTTCCTCACCACGTCGAATTGAATGTTGAACTGAGAAAAGTGC
>NW_023479214.1:0-2428 GCF_013731165.1 Rhagoletis pomonella | reverse complement strand
TTCTCATTCTCATTCTCATTCTCATTCTCATTCTCATTCTCATTCTCTTTCTCATTCTCATTCTCATTCTTATTTTCATTCTCATTCCCATTTGTATTTTAAATCATTCCCTTTCTTATCCTTATTCTACTTTTTATTGCGATTCCCATTCTCATTATCTTTATTTTCATTCTCACTCTTTACGTCATCATTCTCTTTCCAGTACTTGAATAATATTTCCTTTCCTTTACAGATATCGATTGCCCTGCGCCACTTATCCACTCCGATTGCTACAAACGCCGCTGTGAGCCATCCTGTGACTCGCTAAACACCGACGATTGCCCCATAATACCGGACGCCTGCTTCCCCGGCTGCTATTGTCCCGAAGGCACTGTGCGCCAGGGTAAGAAATGTGTAACTGTGGCCGATTGCAAGGACTGCGTCTGCAATTCCATCGGCAAGTCGCAGTTCTTCACTTACGACAAGAGAGATTTCCACTTCAACGGCAACTGTACATATCTGCTGTCGAGAGATATAGTATTGCCAGGACAGCATAATTTCCAGGTAAGTCCTTTCATGGGTAGAAGCCCTACAGTAAATGTAAATCCCTCTCACTTCCGAAGGTCTATGTCACAATGGACTATTGCAAGCGACTAGGTTACACCGCCAATGCCACACAGGACTCATGCATTAAAGCCTTCCATGTCTTCAATGGCGATCACCTCATACATATTGAGCGTCCGAAGGTCGGTAAGGTGCCACGAATTCTCATCGATGGCGCAGAGGAAAAGGTGCCTTTCAAGAAGTCTTGGATCAGTATGCGCGAATTAAATGGGAAGGAATTGTTGCTTTCACTCCTGGAAAGTCATGTGGACTTGCGGGTATCCTACGACGATATGGCCTATGCGGTAAGTGCTTAGTGTGAATACACTCGTCAGAGAATACCTTGCTTGCGGTATACATCACTGCTTTCTTGATTACCAAAAAAATATTTACACTTCACTTTTTCCCCTCTAACCTCTACCTCAGCTCTCTGTGCCCAGTATCAAGTACAGCGCTAAAATGGAAGGCCTCTGCGGCAATTGCGACCACAATCCCAAAAATGATCTTCTTGAAAATCCCGCCAAGAAAAAAGGACGCACGCCTAGCACAGACTTGGCGGTTGTGCTACAAAGTTGGCAGGCAGAGGAGCCTAAGCTAGGCAATGACTTACAAATTTGCTCCCGTGAAAGCGTACCGGAGAATGAATGCGAACCTCCACCGGTTGAACAAGATCCCTGCCAGTTGCTTTACAATGACGAACTTTTCGGGCGTTGCAACATCATAATTGATCCTGGCAAATATGTCGCTTTGTGTCAGAAGGAGTTCTGCAAACCCGGCAGTCAACGACAAAGTGCTTGCAATTCGATGAACGCTTATGCGCACGAATGCGCAAAACAGGGCGTTTGCTTGAACTGGCGGCGTCCTGATCTCTGCCCCTTCGATTGTCCCACAGACCTAGTCTATGAGCCTTGTGGTTGTGCGAGGACTTGCGAGACGATTAAAGCCATGCAAGAATACGATGCAGTCATAATGAAGACCGATAAGTTTGTAAAGACTGTAGAAATCAAAGACATGTGCGCGGCCGAAGAACGTTTCGAGGGTTGTTTCTGTCCACAGGGAAAAGTAATGGAAAATGGCGAGTGCGTGCCCGAGAAATCGTGTGTGAAATGCGACGACTTGGTGCATGTGCCGGGCGAGAAGTGGAAGAAGGACAAGTGCACCGATTGTAGCTGTAACCTCGAAGGCAAAGTGGAATGTGTGGAACAAAAGTGTCTGGTCGAGGAAAATATCTGCGCTGAAGGCTTTACACCGAAGAAGTTTGTGTTGGTCGATGAGTGCTGTCCACGCTATCGATGTGTGCCAGAGGCGAAATTGCCGCCTGCGAAATTGTGTCTCGAGCCGTTGATGCCCATATGTGGACCCGGACAGTTTAAAAAACAGAAGACCGGACCGGATGGATGTCCACAATTCATTTGTGGTAAGTGATTGAGTGGAGAAAGTGTGGTGTAAGAGGGACTCAATTATGCTCTCAATATTTAATTTATAGAATGCAAGCCGAAGGAGGAGTGTGAACGTCTGGAATTGCCACGTGCGCTCAAGCCAGGCGAAAAGGTGGTAGAAGAAGAACTCGGCTGTTGTCCGACACAGGAGATCGTCTGTGATGTGAGAAACTGCCCACCAGCGCTAAAGGAGTGCGCTGAACGCTTCTACGAAGTGGTCAGGAAGCAGGAATTGGGCGATTGCTGTCCACATTACTTGTGTGGTAAGTACTATTTTGTGAACAGAAAGAGGGAAAGCATCTAACTAGTAAACTCTAATACAGAGCCACCTAAGGATATGTGCATTGTCCAAAATACTCAAGGCGAGACGTTCATTAAGGCACTGAATGCAAAATGGCCACATCCCA
>NW_023479213.1:0-2428 GCF_013731165.1 Rhagoletis pomonella | reverse complement strand
AAAGTACTGAATTTTATTTGCATTTAACGGTATTCAGAAATGATTGTACTCAGTTTGCAGTTTAATAATTTTCAAGTACAATACTTGTATCCAGTACAGTTAGCAATTCATTTGGCGTAATTTGGGATTCATATATTAATTTAAATAAAATTCTACTAGCTTGTGAGATTTCTACACTACACTGAAAATAAAATCTGCGTAAATATAACGGAAACTTGCGTACATTTTACGAAAGTTTTCGTCATTTTGAGCCACGAAAGTTTTCGTTGATTGTAAAAAACCGTTTTCGTACATACTACGAAAATATGAGACATCAGATCTTAGTACATTTTACGAACGTATTCGTACTATTTATGAACGAATTTCGTACTACTTACTAAAGAATTTCGTAAAAAATTTTTGTAAAATGCACAATAATAGTTCGTATATTTAACGAAATTATTTTCCTAAAATCTGCGGCTGTTTCGTAGAACTTCCGATTGCTTTCATTCACCACACTGTAAAAAAATATAAGACGAATTATAACAAACACTTTTATTTTGTTTTTATTCCTAATTTTAAGCGTTCTTCTTTAACAAAATGTTTTGCAATATTTTTATTTGGATGTACTTGGCAGATTCGCCGCTTCTTCGATGTTTGTTTCCTTTCTCGACTATAAATTAAAGGAAAATTATAAGGCATCTGAAAGGCAAGTTTCAATGAAAAGTCATACATGTACTTACTTAAAATTTCATTAAGTAGTGCGTCTGTTCCTGGCTTGGGCTTGCCGTTGACAGCTAACTGATGAAATTGCCTATTTATAAAGTACCACATTCCAGAGCAAGGCTCAGCGTGGGCGATGTTAAAAACATTGTATGCTAAAAGCAATTATCCAGAGCTTTAACATTTAATTTTATATTGTATTTTTATCCAGCAAAAGGTTCTTAAAACTTTTAAAATTATATTATACGTCTCCCAGTAGCCAACCAGTAGTTTTGCAATAAACGTACATAAAAATATGATGAAATATTAAACTGACGGTAATTTAGTATATTATAGGAAAATATTCGTCTGTTTTAAAAATTAAAAAAAAATGTTTCTGCATTTGCTCTATGTACGAAAGTATTAAGTAAATTGTACGAATACAGAATTGTAGATTTCGTAAATTTTAAAACCATACGTAAATATTACGAATGCCTTCGAACAATATACAAAATTATTCGTACAGAGATTTGTTCAGTAATTTACGAATGTGTTTCGTAAAATAAACGTAAGATTTCGTAAATTGTACTGAAAAAAGGCTTTACGAAAGTCCTTTCGTTATAATTACGAACGGTTCGTAAAATCTTGTTTCGTTGTGAAAAATGTGTTCGTATTATGAACGAAAGTTTCGTATATTGTACAAAAACCAAGACTACGAAAGTTTTTCGTAGCACTTTTACGAAATTTTATTGTCAGTGTAAGGGTCGTTTTCTAATGTAAGCAGTAAAGTTGCCTTTACTAACAGGGCAGTTAAATTGTTTCCCACTTTAAAGTGTTTTCGTTTTCTTATCTTACCGGTAAAAATAAATTTGTTATTCTATAATTACGGCAGCGCGAGAGTGTAACTTCACTACATTCGTCATAAAATTCCAAAGGTTGGCAATGCACCATAAGCAAATATAGAGCACGAACAACTGTTAGCAAAAACCAAGACCTTGGGTGAAATATCTAATATATCTGACTCATGAACTAAAACCAAACCAAAATTTAAAGTTGGGTACAAACTTTTAAAGGTTGCATCGGGTGAGCAAAAATTTATCGATTCGAGAAATTAATGCGCTGAAGAGAAAACGAAAACTCGTATATCGAGACGATAAAGTGGCCGGTAATCTAAAGGATAGATGAGAAAACGGCCCTAAGTATGGAAATGTTATCAACATGTGTATATTTAAAGAAAGTACTCAGTACTCTAAAAAATACCCGATCCTTAAAAGTATCTATACCAAGGAACTCGATCCTCAAAAGTACTCGATACTTCCCAACATTAATAAAAACGATCAGCTTTTTGTGCTCGCGTACCCAAAAAACTAGCAAAGTAGGGCAAATAAGAGAGCAAAATGACATTTCATTTTGAGAGAAAGCTGCTAGTTTCTGCTGGAAATTTTTTTTGCCAACAGCAATTTGCCAACAAGAAAACAGCTGGTCAGAATTTGCGCAAATCCCTAAATTTAATTTGATGGTTTGAAAGTTAAAATAGTAAAATACGACTAATTAAACTTGTAAGAAGTAAGTAATTATTCATTTAGTCAGTGAACTGTGCCAGAATAAGACTTCGGGATTTGTTTTCAAACATTTTAAATTTTATACTTTTGAGTGCAAACAAAATTTCAATCAGCTATTCGTCTAACTTGCAAGTTTCTGCAAATTTTTTGTTCGCGTAATATTTTGGATATTTTTTTCTTGAACG
>NW_023479212.1:0-2428 GCF_013731165.1 Rhagoletis pomonella | reverse complement strand
CTCCTTGTCGTGCGCCATTGGGTTGCAATATGCAATTTGCAAGTCACGGAAATGCGCAGGGCCGATCCGATTCCGTTGGGCGCTTGAGTGTCAGCACTTTCGTTGTCATCGAAGACTTCGTAACCGACTAAAATGTTACTCCGTTATTGGTTCCTAGTTTTTCCAGTACCATTTTGCAAGCGTCTACTATTTTTGAGCCCATGCCTGGCTATCCGACATATGTATGTTTATTGTTGCCCCATTAGTCCTTCTGCGAAGACGTTCGTGACACAGACTTCAATTGCGAAAATTTCCAACTGGAATAAGGTTGAATATACATATGTATGTCCATCGGAGCGCTTTTTGAAATCTAGGTCCATAAAAACCGGCCCAAGTGCTACCCTCACTCAAGTTTGGAACCATCAGTGTAACAAACTTGAGATCCCTCGTTGAACATGGCGATTATCGCCTCAATTATTATTATCTTGTATGTCCTTGAAGAAGTGCATTCTATAATCCTAAAGCTATTACATGCACTGTCGCCTTGAGTTGGAAACAGACTGGATGGTATCGCTATAACCATGGGCGTAGCCAGGTAGGGGCAGGGGGGTGCTCGAGCCCCCCATAACTTTCAAATTTTCCTTATATATATATAAAATATTACCCTGAAATGCCAGCTTAATAGGGTCGAGCCCCCCCCTCCCCCTTCCTAAATTTCATTCTGTCTACGCCGATGGCTATAACCTCTGTTCTAATGTAATCCAAATTATCCCAAATTATCCAAATTATTATCAAATTGTAAAGCATTAAGAAGAACGTTGGCCCATAATAAAATACTATAAATAATTTCGATTCATCCTCTTTCCTTTGCATGTCACAAATACACCCCCAATGAAAATCTGCAGCGAATATCGAAAAAAAAAATTAAGCTTCGATTAAGAATCACGACCAGGCATAGAGTCACGTTTAGCGAAAAAAATGTTTATGAGCTTTTCAAGTGACCCTAAAGGCAGCGAAAAATGCGAATGCAAAAAAGAAATGAACTGAACGCAGTTGAGTTAAACAATTTTTTCTAGCTTCATAAACTGTCGCTGTGCTCAGCAAATACAGCACAGTACAACTTCTTCGCGTAGTTATAATTTTACGCATATTCCCATCTTTCTGCACCGCCACCGCCACCACCAACACTACGACCTATTTATGTGCGTATTATGAGCGTATAATTATCAAGGCGGGCATGGAGTTGGGTTGAAAGCGATGAGGGTATTAACAGATATGTAGATAGATAAATGTATGTTTGCATGTGTCTCTATTGAACTCCCCAATGAATTAAGTTAACAGATATATGTACATACATATGCATGGAAATATATAAATTTAATTATGACACGGAGTCGACGCCGCGTATGTGGTATGTGTTTGTGTGGGTGCATTTTACATTGAATTTATATGATTTGAGGCGTCTCATGGAATTTTAATAGCTGTGGATTTGAGATTAATTAATGGCTTCAATGGCTTGGACTGATTTCGAATGGCTTGAAGATAGAAGCCAGAACTACAAATGGGAAGGCAACTTAAGTTTGATTTTACAGTAACCTCATAGCCAGGGAGGAAAAGCTACGAAACAGCAAAAAAAGGTTAGACCTCTAAGCTTTACCTCCGTTGTAACCAAAAAAAAAAAAAAAAAAATGGATACGCTCCTAGACATTTTTATAATATTGCTACTAGAGGAAGCGGCACTCTCAACCGCAAAAATTTCCATACATCAAAGGGAAATCCACATGAGGTATACAGCGAACTTTTTTTGTTTGCTTGTAAGGTGGTACGATCCAATCCCCATACCCCATACAACTTAAGACGGTTTGAAATCGTTTGTTGATTCGCTGCCAAGGTTTCATCTTGAGTGCGATAGAAAGAGCCAAATTAGGCCGAGCATATTTTAACAATTTAGTTTAAACTTAAACTTCACTACTACACACTTTCACTACCGTTACAAAAAAAAAAAAAAAAGCGGGAAGCAATGAAACAGGCACATCAGCAAGCACTTTAATGGGTGTGATTTTCTAATTTCCACCTTTTTACGACCACCGGATAATAATTATAGGCTTAACACCAAACAGACCATTCACCCGCTTCCGGCGCGCCATGCACAACCGCACAATGCGCTTAGCTACGACATGCCAAAAGACGCACACAACGCACAATAATTGCTGAAAATTCAAATGTTAAATGGCACAACGAGGATAATAATAAGGATTGTGGATTTTGCAATTCAATAGCGCCGCCACCCTTCACCCATTCACGCACATAAGGCAAAGTAAATAAAACATAGAAACAGCAGCTTCCATCAGCAATCGAGAACCAACAACTTCAAACTATGCAATGAAGTAGGAAAATTACAACAATAAACCGCCCCTTTTAAGCTTATAAATATTGCATACATACATAT
>NW_023479211.1:0-2428 GCF_013731165.1 Rhagoletis pomonella | reverse complement strand
AGCCGTCGGTCAGTGCTTGGAGTTCACCCATGCGTCTCGTTGTGAAATCCAACAAAGTTCGACTTTGCTTGGATGCCCGCAGACTTAACGAAGTCACAAAAAAGGACGCTTACCCTTTACCTAGTATTGACGGAATCCTTTCTAGACTACCTAGCGCTAATATAATCACCAAACTGGACCTTAAAGATGCATATTGGCAAATTGAGCTCAGTCCTGACTCAAAGCCGTTGACCGCCTTTACGGTCCCGGGACGACCGCTTTATCAATTTAAGGTAATGCCATTTGGGCTATGCAATGCCCCGTCTACTATGTGCCGCTTGATGGATGAAATCATTCCACCTGATCTTCGACATTGCGTTTTCGGTTATCTCGATGACCTTTGCATTGTGTCGGAAGACTTTTCATCACATCTCGCTGTGTTAGTTCGTTTAGCGGAGAAATTCCGCAAAGCAAATTTGACCCTCAATATTGACAAAAGGCAATTTTGTGTCACAAGCATTAACTACCTAGGTTATATCATTGGTAGCGGAGGTATTCGTACAGACCCTGCTAAAGTGCCATGCATTTTAAACTGGCCCTCGCCTAAAAACTTGCAGCAAGTACGTGGATTCATTGGAGTTTGTGGATGGTACCGTCGCTTCATTCACAATTTTGCCGACCTCACGTACCCAATCACTGAAGTGTTATCCTCAAAAAAGAAGTTTGTATGGACACCAGAAGCTCAACAGGCGATGGACAAATTAAAACAAATTTTGACATCGGCCCCAGTTTTATCAAACCCTGATTTTGAAAAGAAATTTTATATGCATTGTGATACCAGCGATTTTGGAATTGGTGCGGTTCTGGTTCAATTGTCCGACGACAGCGAAGAAAAGCCGATAGCTTTTATGTCCAAGAAATTGAATCGAGCTCAGCGCAACTATAGCGTCGCCGAGCGTGAATGCTTAGCCGTAATACTTGCTATTGAAAAGTTCAGATGTTACTTGGAACTACAAGAGTTCGAGGTAGTAACAGACCATTCCAGCCTTCTTTGGCTAATGCGGCAGCAGAACGTTTCGGGTAGACTTGCTTGATGGATATTTCGCTTACAGCAATTTAAATTCGCTATATCCCATCGCAAAGGAAAGGAACATATTGTTCCTGATGCCTTATCACGGCTATGCGAAAATGAAATATCAGAGTTAGATATGAGGCCGATCATAGATCTTGAATCAGACGCTTTTCAAGACGAGGGCTACGCAACCCTGAAAAACAAATTTAGTGAAAACCCTGACAAATTTCCTGATATGAAAATTGTTGATAAACTTTTGTATATTAGAACCGAACACGCTATTGGCGATGACCCCGAGGATAAATTCACGTGGAAGTTATGGGTTTCTAAAGTTTCTACTTTAGGTACAATTTTTGGACTTTTACTGATTTTTGCATTAAACATACTTTACATGTAGTAAACTAGGGATGCACAGCATAGGTGCACGCAGTCGACGTCGCGGGAAAATTGCAAGCACGCGAGTTACATATATTAACAGCTACACTAAAACACCTGACGGTGAAATTGATAAGTATGAAGAATTCTTGAAGCAAATTAATAAAGTTGAAACATAAAACCATTTCCGGCATATTGCAAAAGTTGTACACAAAAAGAGAAATTGAAAATAAAAAAGACACCAAATTTCCGAGAATTAGTAAATTGGGGAACATATTGATTAGCAAGCAGTTTTATTTAGTTCACATGGAACAAATTGATTAGCAAGCAGTTTTATTAAATTCATATGCCAAAAGTAATTAGTAAGCAAATATTGTAACTAGAATATAAGCTTCATTTTAAATTGAATAAATAATTTAATTCAGTCTGATTCGAGAGCCCAAACCAAATTGTTGTCTTCTTATTAATCGTGTAAAACTATTTTTTAAAAACGCCCGGACGCCCGGAATACATTTGAATGGCGCAGTCGGTAGGATTCTTGTAAGTAAAACGAAATAAAGCAAATATCGTGATCAAGGATCCAGTGATTCGAACCGCGTTCGGAAAAATCGTTTAAAAATATATCCTTTACAAATAATTCCCAATTTAATCCTGCGAATCTGTAGCCAACGATAAGACGTTGACCAGACCCTCCAGGATATAACAAGAATAATTAAAATAAATCATAAATTGACTGTTTTGAAAAAACTAAAGTAAATACCACAAAAAGTGCAGTGAACGCTATTCAATGAATAAGCAGAAGCCACAAAAAGTGCAGTAAACGCCTTATAGTTAAAACAGTCCAAAATAAAGTGCAGTGGTTTCCATCGAACATAGAACGGGAATCACCACTAACAGAAAACGTTCAAAGTGCTGTGCAAGTGAACACAGAGTAAATAAAGTGTTACACCAAAGCTAATAATTTGAACATCACGATTTCTTCAAAGAGACAGCAAATCTTCG
>NW_023479210.1:0-2429 GCF_013731165.1 Rhagoletis pomonella | reverse complement strand
AAATGCTCAAATTTCGTTTATTTTATGATTTCAGATGTTTTTAAGCTGGAGGGGCGTATATTATTTGAAAAAATTGTACGGAAATCCATTGAATTAAGCCACCATCGGCTTAAACAAAGGAAGTATCGTCAAAGGAGTTCGATTTCAAAAATGGCATAACAAGGATGCAGCTTAATTTTTGTTTATATATATACATAAGCATATACATATATAGTTGGTTCTTCACATATCGCACACCGTGTTCAAAAGAGACACAACTCAAAATTTGGTATTTTTGAGATTATACGCTAAAAATGTACACAGAGCTTGTATTTACCTTTCAGCAAAAGCTGGAGCAAATTTTTGTTATAATTTGTTAAAAAACAAACCTAAGGTACAGTCGCCCTTGCCCATATAATTAGCATGTGCTACGAAATAGTTTTTCGCATTTTCTGACGATCGCATTATTTTGAGTTGTGACTCTTTTGAAGACGGTGTGCGATATGTACATATATACCTGTGGTCAGCTGATGAAGTTAAGGGACATTTTGAGCAGTTTTGGCTATTTTTCTTTTGTTTATTTAATGTTTATAATTTTAATATAAAAGTCTGGAACATTCCATAACCAGCACCATATAAATCCACATTTTTAATCGTTCATTACATACATATATAGTTGGATCTTCACATATGTACATATGTACATTAGACTGCATCACTCCCCATACAAAAAAAATCGCTACTATTTTTCCATTGGAATTATAAAATCTATTATATTTTAAGACGTCCACCAAAATATTTCGGAAAAATATTAAGATTTAAGTGAGCTGGACCGATTTGAAAATACCTCCAAAAATGTAGTTTTTTATGAATAAAAATAGGTTCTTAAAGAACTTTTTGAAAAAAGCCTCCTCAGATGACAAAACAGATTAACTTAAAAAATCTGCTTAAAAATCTTTTAAACGGAATCGTAAGAATGAGATTTTTGATGCTGTTTTTTTACTTTTTTCAAAGATTGATTTACGATAAACTTGAATAACTGGGCCAAAACTATTCTGATTTAGACTTATGGGATCTCAATTGAAAGGTATTTACACACTGTTTTTATTTCTGTCCAAAAAAAAGTCATTCGTGTCCCAATATTTTTTTTCAAATACCAACACATCTTAATTCAACTTTGAATGACGTTCCTTTATCCTATCTTTCTCTTTCATCCTTTGAATGAGTTTATTAGCAAAGAAATAAAAGGGTAGAGAAAATATTTTTCAAATGACCCCTCCTAAGTCTAAATCAGAAGAGTTTAGGTTCAGTTATTCAAGTTTTTGTTATACCAATCTTGCAATGGGGTATAGTCATTGCGCTGGGTATGCAGTTACAGTTGCATGGCTATACTCAATCCCGACTCTTGCGTCCTCGTTCGCGCACTCTGGGCAACGTGAGCAACCCATGTGCGAGATGCGGTAACCAATCCGAGTGGAGCCTTGGGTCACGGCAGAAAGAGAGGGAGCTTCGGTGGGGCCACTCTGACTTATTCGGTTTAAGGGCTCACTGAAGTCTGCAGCGTCTGTTCACCAGTAGGTGCGGCTGCAAGCGGGTGTCTGCTTGGAGCAAGCGGCTCGCTATATAAACGTGTATTTGGTTGCGAAACCACCCCCGTCCCAGCAATGGGTTGTGCGCTGGGCTTGGGACCCGCCACGTAAAAAACCACTTCCAGTGAAGAAGCAAGGCAAAGCCTCGGATGAGACCCCCCCTTATGATGACGACCACGGCAAATGTTTAAAGGACTACTATTTGAGGGCATGCACCTGGAATGTCCGGACCCTTAATGGGGAAGGTGCTCTGCCCGGCTGGTTGATGTCCTCGTAAGGACAAAAGCTGACATCACCGCCATCCAAGAAATGCGTTGGACGGGTCAAGGCAAACAATGTCTGGGGCCTTGCGACGTCTACTACAGCTGCCATGTAAAGGAGCGCAAATTCGGAGTTGGATTTGTGGTGGGAGAGAGACTCCGTCGCCGAGTACTGTCGTTCACCCCGGTGGACGAGCGTCTAGCCACAATCCGCATCAAAGCGAGATTCTTCAATATCTCGCTCATCTGCGCCCATGCCCCGACGGAAGAGAAGGATGAGGCATCCAAGGATATCTTCTATGAGCGCTTGGAGCGCACGTACGAGCGCTGCCCCCGTCATGATATCAAAATCGTGCTTGGCGACTTCAATGCCAGGGTGGGCAAAGAAGGGATCTTTGGAACCACCGTCGGAAAATTCAGCCTCCACGACGAAACGTCCGACAACGGATTGAGGCTGATCGACTTCGCCGGGGCCCGAAACATGGTAGTATGCAGTACTAGGTTCAAGCATAAAAAGATCCATCAAGCTACCTGGCTGTCTCCGGATCGAAAAACGAGAAACCAAATCTATCATGTTGTGATAGACGGAAGGCACGCTTCC
>NW_023479209.1:0-2429 GCF_013731165.1 Rhagoletis pomonella | reverse complement strand
TTTCAACCGAAGGAACTTCGGTGGCCGGACCAGGTGTAGTTGTGATTTTGGTCTCACCCGAGGGTGTTGTTGCGGCTCCTGGTGGTGTTGCAGTTCCTTCAGTGGTAACACCGACACCAGGAATCGTAGTGTATCCTACTGTGGTTTCAGCCGAAGGAACTCCGGTGCGCGGACCAGGTGTAGTTGTGATTATGGCCTCACCCGAAGTTGTTGTCGCAGCTACTGGTGGTGTTGTGGCGCTTTCAGTGGTAGTTCTTACACCAGGAATCGTAGTGTATCCTACTGTTGTTTCAGCCGAACGAAACTCGGGGGCCGGAGTAGGTGTAGTTGTGATTCGGGTCTCTCCTGAAGGAGTTGTCGCAGTTCCTGGTGAAGTTGTGGCGCCTTCTGTGGTCATTCTGATACTTGTAATCGTAGTGTAGCCTACCGTTGTTTCAACCAAAGGAACTTCGGTGACCGGACGAGGTGTATTTGTGGTTCTGGCCTCACTCGAAGGTGTTGTCGCAGCTCCTGGTGGTGTCGTAGCGCCTTCAGTGGTACTTCTGACATCAGGAATCGTAGTGTATCCTACTGTTTTTTCAACCGAAGGGACATCGATGGCCGGACCAGGTATAGTTGTAGTTGTGGCCTCACCCGAAGGTGTTTTCGCAGCTACTGGTGGTGTTTTGGCACCTTCAGTGATAGTTCTGACACCAGGAATCGTTGTGTATTCCACTATTGTTTCAGCCGAAGGAACTCCGGTGGCCGTACCAGGTGTAGTTGTCATTCTGGTCTCACCTGAAGGTGTTGTCGCAGCTACTGGTGATGTTGTAGTGCCTTCAGTGGTCGTTATGGCACCAGGAAGTGTAATGTATCCTACTGTTGTTTCAGACGAAGGAACTCCGGTGGCTGTACCAGATATACTTGTGATTATGGCTTCACCCGAAAGTGTTGTGGCAGCTACTGATGGTGTTGTAGCGCCTTCAGTGGTAGTTCTGACACCAGGAATCGTAGTGTGTCCTACTGTTGTTTCAGCCGAAGGAACTCCGATGGCCGGACCAGGTGTAGTTGTGATTCTGGTCTCACCTGAAGGTGTTGTCGCAGATACTGGTGGTGTTGTAGCGCCCTCAGTGGTCATTCTGACACCAGGAATCGTAATGTATCCTACTGTTGTTTCAACTGAAGGAGCTTCGGTGGTCGGATCAGGTGTAGTTGTGATTCTGGCCTCAACTGAAGGTGTTGTTGCGGCTCCTGATGGTGTTGTAGCTTCTTTAGTGGTGATTCTGACACCAGGAATCATAGTGTATCCTACCGTTGTTTCCACTGGAGGAGCTTCGGTGGTCGGACCAGGTGTAGTTGTGATTCTGGCCTCAAATGAAGGTGGTGTTGCGGCTCCTGATGGTGTTGTAGCTCCTTCATTGGTGATTCTGACATCAGAAATCGTAGGCGGTCCTACTGTTGTTTCAACCGGAAAAACTTCGGTGGCCGGACCAGGTGGAGTTGTGAATTTGGCTTCACCTGCAGGTGTTGTCGCAGCTCCTGGTGGTGTTGTGACGCCTTCAGTGGTCATTCTGATACTTGGAATCGTAGTATATCCTACTGTTGTTTCAACCGGAGGAACTTCGGTGGCCTGACTAGGCTTAGTTGTGATTTTGGCTTCACCTGAAGGTGTTGTTGCGGCTCCTGGTTTGGGTGTGGCTTCTTCTGTTATGCTCATGACACCTGGAATCCTAGTGTAGCCTACTGTTGTTTCAACCGAAGGAACTTCGTTGGCTGCACCAGGTGTAGTTGTGGTTCTGGCCCCACCAAAAGGAGTTGTTGCAGCTCCTGATGGTGTTGTGGGGCCTTGAGTGGTCGTTTTGAGACCAAGAATCGTAGTGTATGCCACTGTGGTTTCAACCGAATGAACATCTGTGGCAGGACCAGGTGTAGTTGTGATTCTCTCTTCACCTGAAGGTGTTGTTGCGGCTCCTGGTGGCGTTGTTGCTCCTGCAGTGGTCAATCTGACACTTGAGATCGTAGTGTATCGTACCGTTGTTTCAACCGAAGGAACTTCGGTGGTCGGAGCCTGTGTAGTTTTTAATTGGGCATCACCTGAAGGTGTTGATGCAACTGCTGGCGGTGTTGTAGCTCCTTCAATGGTGATTCTGATACCAGGAATCGTGGTGTAGCCTACTGTAGTCTCAACCGACGGAGCTTGTGCGGCCGGACCAGGCGTAGCTGTGATTCTGGCTTCAGATGAAAGTGTTGTTGCGGCTCCTGTTGGTGTTATGGCTCCTTCAGTGGTGATTCTGAGACCATGGATCCGAGTGTATCCTACTGTTGTTTCAACCGAAGGAATATCGGTGGCCGGTCCAGGTGTAGTTGTGAATAGGGCATCACCTGAAGGTGTTGTTGCAACTGCTGGTGGTGTTGTGGCGCCTTCAGTAGTAATTCTGACACCAGGAATC
>NW_023479208.1:0-2429 GCF_013731165.1 Rhagoletis pomonella | reverse complement strand
TGTACATATATTGTACACATACAAGTAAAATCGCGTTTCACTTGAACATCTATTGTAAGTAATATGACCCTAAATAAATAAGTATGTATGCATTTTGAGTCTATTATTTATGATATTATTCAAGTGGATTGCATTGCCTTGGTCGAGCTAGCGTTCGTGCATGCAGACTAGAAATGTTAATCCCGGAATCCCGGGATCCTGGACTTTTTAAGGTCTCAAAAATCCCGGGATTCTTGGCAAGTAATCCCGGGATTTTCAGGATTTGTAATTTGCACTGATGGCAATAATAGAAACTCCTCTTCTTGACCAGTATTGGCTATACTTCTGTTTTTATTTATTAATTAATATTTTTTTATAAATGTCTAGCTCATTATACATACATATAACACCGAGCTATAGTAAAGTGCTTAGAGAAGAAGTATGGGTATAAAATTAATGAGGAAATCCTGTAGAATTTAAACAGATTCAAGTTTCTAGTGCAGAAGGCTGGTAAATATTGAAAATGTAATGTAGTAGCGTCACGTGACATAAATTTCCATCGTTATATTTTTGTTAATATTGCCTTTAAATTAATTTTTAACGCAAATAAAACATGTATTTTATGTAGAATATACTTTATATTTTGACTTCAGCGCCAATTCAGGGCGAATTTGTTGGAAATCTATGACTTATTATGTTTCAACTACATACGCCAAATTCGAACCAAATCGGACCATAAAACGGTTTTTCGAAATATCTCAACCTCGGCCCCACCTAGGAAGACCATTTTACGCAAACATGATTCTACTTACATAGCCAGTATATATTTTAAAAAGCAGACAAATCGGCCCGTAAATACGTTAGTTAGATATAAGACTTTTATTTTTTTTTTTTGTCGTGGTGGACCTTCCGATGGAAACACCCATATTTGAAATTACAAAGTCCTTCAAAATAAATCCTGCGGTCAGAGAGAAAAAATAAAAACGCCACTTTAAATAAAAAAAAGTAGGTTTTAAACCCATTCATTTATTATTTATTTCATGGTAGGAGAGATTCTCAAAAAATATAGAAGCAATTTTTTCGATTCAAGTTGTTGAAAAGTAATGAATATCTAAATTCCGGGATTAATCTCGGGATCCCAGGATTGTGACAATGCCATCCCGAAAATCCCGGGGATCGGAAAAAGTCGAAAAATTAACATCACTAGTATGTAGGATAAGTGGTAATTTATGTATTTAAAGCAAGAATTTATGTAATATATAAATAAAGGTTCTGGGAAACCAGAAGTTAGTTTAGTGCGGAATTCTCTCCTTCTCTCTTCTGAAATTCTTAAAGTCAAAATAGTGTTCACAATTCGTGGCATTCGCGTACCTGATAAAAGATAATGGTTGCATTCGCGTGCCTGTTAAATATTGAAAGTTATCAAAAACTATCAGCTTTTTGCGATCGCGTACGCAAAAAACTTGCAATGTAGGGAAAATTGAGAGAGCAAAGTGACATATCATTTTGAGGGGAAGCTGAAACAACTGGTTGGAATTTACGCAAATCCCTAAATTGAATTTGATGGTTTGGAAGTTAAAATAGTAAAATGCGACTAATTAAACTTGTTAAAAGGAAGTAATTATTCGTTTAGTCAGTGAACTGTCTCAGGATAAGACTTCGGGATTTGTTTTATTACGTTGTCAATTTTATACTTTTGAATGTAAACAAAATTTCTAAAAGCTGTTCGTCTAACTTGCAAGTATCTGCAAATTTTCTGTTCGCATACTATTTTGGATATATGTATTTGTCTTGTGAGAGAACAGATGACATTTCGCCGGAATTTTGCTGTTGGACATTTTGAACGAACGTACCTATTGATTAACCAACATTTAACAGAACGGTTACGAACGGCTTTAACTGACTTTTGAATTTTCTTTAATATCTATCTCACGTACATAAGAATAATAATAAAATTAATGTTTTTCATTCCTAATAATAATTTTATTTATGTAAAACTACATTTTCTTTGTGTGGCTCTTTGTAGCATTTAGAATTTTTTTAGCGAAACAACATGAAGAAAAAAACGTCGCATAGACCCATACATATGCCGTTAATTAGTTGTGGAAAAAATAATTTTGTAGCTCTTGTATTATTTTAGATATAAGGTGTTTTGCTAACTTTTTTGGTGTTTGCATTATTTTTTTTCAATGTTCACTAATTTTTAAAAGAAAACAATAACAATAAAATAGAAAAGTAAAACCGGTTGCTTTATGTACCACTTTGAAATTTAAACAAACAATAATCACCATGATTAAAATTCAAAAAATTAAGAAGCTTCCTTATCAAAATTAAACGAAAAAATCAAAAACAGTTTTTGTGCACAAAACAAGCCAAACGGCAAATTATGTCACGAAAAAATTAATTGTTTTTATTATTTTTAACCAATTTTTAAACCGCTTTCCAAGTCC
>NW_023479207.1:0-2429 GCF_013731165.1 Rhagoletis pomonella | reverse complement strand
GCATAAGCGACTTCAAGGCGTCCGCGTGGATTTGCCGGTTTCGCTTGCGCCATTCACAAATTGTTGGCTTGGCATTGCATAATCGCATAAATCTCAGTTGGCGGCATTGCTGTCTCACTTTCGTGCTTTTTGTGCCTTTTTCTGCGTTTTATGCCTTTTTGGTTTTTGTTCGCCGTCATTTTGCGCCTAAGGCTGCACGTTCTGCTTTTTGGGCGCGTTGAATTTGCATAATAAAAAAAATGGCGGCCATGCCAGTAGAAGGAACAGCGACAACGTTGCGCGTGGGCATTATGCCCCTTACACATATCTACACATACAAATGTGCATAAATACAAAGTCGCTTTGCCGCAATTCCGGCGCGCAGTAATTTGTGCATCAGTCCAGCGGATGCAGGCGGCGCGTCGCCTCGAAAAGTTGCTGCATCCTAGAGTGCGCATCGCTTACGCAGTTAACAGTTGCAAAGCAATTATGAAATTTAAAGGATTAAACAAGTTTTCGAATTTTGGTCGAGTGGTTTAAAATAATAAAGCGCTGTGGCAAGGCAGAAACCCGCTGGAGATGGTGGATTAGAAGACGCTGATTTGGTTTTAGGTGCTTTGAATTAAGAAATGAAGAAATGAAAAAAAGCAAAGTATGTTCTTATCTTTATTGGCATGGCAGTTGCTGTGCAATGTGATAACATTTACTTCCGTTCTTTTTTTTGGCAATTCATAGGAAAATCAGCAACTTCCGGTTGCTATCAACTAGCAAAGTCTTAATTGCTTCCTTTGCCTTGCAAATTTTCCTACGTAGCGATGTGAAATTGCTGTGGCAGTGTCTGCTGCGCCGGAAAACTCATTCAGAGTGCAAATCCCCGCATTCACACATTCTGCATGAATATTTGCACAAGCTTTGACAGAAATGGGATACTGAAAGCCACCCACGTACTCCCCGAAAACTCAACTCACTGTCTTCCAAAGTGCATGCCTTTTTTTTTTCTAAGCAGCGCGAACTATTCTTAGTTATTACATCCGACTGCTTGTTATTCCGCTTTTTCGGCTTTTGCCTCAGGTTACAATATTCGCTAGTGAATGGCGTCGCATCCAGCGAACCATCATCGAAGCCATTCAAAACTAACGCAGTGCAAATTGGTGTGCAGAAAAGCAGGAATAGCAAAAAAAGAAAACCAAAAACGAATGATTCGTTAGGTTTTGATTTTCCTCGGATTGTGGGTGGAAATCGATAGGAGAGCAACATGCCGTGCCATCTTTAGTGGCACGAAAGTTCACAAACAGCCACAGCGGATGTTGTAGCAAGTCGCACAAATCTTCTTATATACACTGATAGATACTTTAGATACGTTGGCCAATAATATTTCAATAGGTGCAAAGTGCACTGAGAAAACTTACGAGTAAAACTAAAGTTTGTTTTGGTTTTGCTGCATTGGCGTATTTTCATTCGCCGGTATTGTAAATACTCTCAAATACAGACGAGTTTGCACATATAGTATACATTACACTGTGCCTTCTTACGAGCAAACCAAAAAAAAAGTTCGCGGTACACCTCTGAGTCTAAAGTATTTTTGCAAGTAAATTTCGTGAAAAAAGTTTGTCTTTTGGCCGAAAGGAGGGGTCCCTTTTTTAATTTTTCACTGACATCTATATACTTTGGACAATAAAAATTAAGAAAAGAGTAGTTCTACTGGAACAATCAAAAATAGTTCCAAAAGTTGAAGGATATTTGGCAAGCTTTAATTTATCAACATTAGGGTGGTGCGAGATCTGGTCGGTAAGTAAGTACTAGAACGGAGTATTTGAGATCCATGAACTACATAATAAAAAAGTGTCTCTTTGAGACAAAATCATCGATATAGTATACTCTAATATCCGACTGTAAATGTCGAATATATGACGACAAAATTCAAAAAGACGACTCCTACATTCAGCCAATTTTTTTTTCTGGTGCAGTCTAATGTAATGTATGTATGTACAAAAGCACATAAACTGTTTTCTACGTAGTGCTCCATTCTCATTCGCTCCTTACCGCTGTCTGCTTTTGATATCGTTTTCGGTTTCACATTCATTCCCATTGGCAATCACGATTTTCTAGAAATACATAGCCGCAGGTGTGGAAGAGCTGCTAATAATAGAGTTCGGTTTTGAAACAAAAGCCAATTTCGAATTGGCCACAAAATTCCATTGCTTAGTTAGACTTTCACTGCCATTTAATACTACACCCACATACATACCTTTATCTTTTCCAATTTTGGCTTTCAACTCTACCTCAAAGGCAATTAAAGCCTTAGCCATCAAATCACGGACATTGCCGGTATTTACACATTCACATTTTGCGACTTAGGCATACATTGGCACACATGGGCACATCTAGAGGGTATATATAATTCGATGCTTCATGAGTACTCGTAACCCAGGTGGATTTTGTGGTATTTG
>NW_023479206.1:0-2429 GCF_013731165.1 Rhagoletis pomonella | reverse complement strand
GTTTCTCCGTTCTCTTCGTTGTTTACTTCTTACAACAAAGATGGCGTAGAGATTTCGGCAGCTAGAAAATAACTATTTTCTGTCTTTCCTTCCCGCGTGATCTTGTGTTTTTCGTTCATGTGCGAAAACGGTAGTAGAAAGGTACTACAAAACAAATAAGAGCAGCGCTGTCTTCGGCTATGCCGAAGGCTTCCTACCTTTCATGAGTATCTGAAAATTTTACTTTAACAGATTACTGCATTTTAAAAAAAAGTATATATTTACAGAATACATAGATAGAGGAGATACATATATGAAAAACCATATCTAAACAATCAGAGGTATGGAAGATATACCTTATATAGCACCAATATAAGTGATGTTCACTGCTGTGTTATCGGTATGTATACCGGTAACACAATTTAATTGCTTTAGACTCCTACATAAAGGAGATATATCCTAATAACTGGTATCTAAACAATCAGTGGTATAAGAGATAAAGATTATACAGCGTAGATTTTGACGATTTTCTCAGTAGACTTTGTATTATTATTTATAGAATAGCTAACGAAATTTATCTGTGTTAGCAGTCCAAATAAAGCAGTTTTACAGTAAAACGGCATATCTGAACAATCAATTGTATGGAGGATATAAATAGGTTACAGTGACCCGATCTTGGTTAATTTTACTGTAAACTTTCTGTTGGTAATTAGTGTAAATATTGCGAAATTTCATGTTTCTAGCTGCATATATGGAGAAGTTATAACAAAGAATCTCGAATCTGAACAATCAGTTGTATGGAGGCTATAGGTTATAGCGACCCGATCTTCGCCATTTTCACTGTAAGTATGGTGTTGATAATGGGTGGAAATATTGCAAAATGTCATGTTCCCAGCTGCATAAATGAAGGAGTTATAACGAAAATTCTCATAACTGAACAATCAGATGTATGGGAGATATATGTTATAGTGACCCGATCTTTGTTATTTTCACTATAAGTATTGTGTTATTAATGAGTGAAAACGGCGCGAATTTGCATGTTCCTAGCTGCATACATAGAGAAGTTATCGCAAAAAATCTCATATCTGAACAATCAGTTGTATGGAGGCTATAGGTTATAGCGACCCGATCTTCGCCAATTTCCCTGAAAGTATTCTTTTTATAATGAGTGACAACAGTACCAAATTTCAGCTACTTAAATGGAGGAGTTATAACGAAAACTACGAAAAATGCAGATCAATAGAACTTTTGACGCTCATTTCAACCATGCCAAAATTTTTGACGCCACTAAAAAATGAAGACGTTCTAGAAGGTTAATGTTAAGTTTTTAGGTTTTTTAAGTATTAATAAACTACATAAAAAGTAATGATAATAAAGAATAAAGATAACTAATTTGTCTTTCAGCTATCAGCTGATCTACATAATTTAGACAAAAACCACTAAAAAACGAAAAAATGTTAATTTTCATGGAATAATCTTTTTGGGAAAAAATTTATAATTAATAGCAAAGAAATTTGTATTAGTAAAAAGTACAAGTTATTACCTTTAATTCGATATACATATATTATCATGATCTACTTTTGGGTTTCAACAATTTAGTGTTAAGAAAAATATAAATAGACAAAGCAAATAAATCTATTATACCTTATTTATTTTTTACCTGCGCCAAATAAATTTGGTATCGTTGAAATCAGCGTAAAAAGTTCTATCAATCGGCATTTTTGGATATTTTATAGTTAAATGGTCGCTATTCTACACTTGTCCCAGAAAATTACCCAAACGAAGGTGATGCCATCGAATATTTAGTACGAACAATTTTTGGTTTTGCTACTAATATAACTAGAAACTGTAGAGTAAAGAGCGAAATACACCACACAAGCGGTTTGACAAACCAAGCGAAATTTCCCTTTGCTTCAAGCCATTTGTGCTGTGTATGGGGGTGTTTGAAGGTTTGACAAACCGCTTGAGGGAAATTTGAGCAAAAATCAAAATTTTTTGATTTTCTGGCCGCCATGTTGATGTTTGATCAAACCGCTTGCGTTGTGTATAGCAAAATCGCCTCATTCGCAACGAAATTTTCACCGAGTAAGGACGTAAGAGAGGAAAATGAAAGAAAACCATAATATTTAGCATTGCGAACTGGAAGAAAACTAAAATTCTTTGCTTGAACGAGTCATGTTTGCATGGTGTATGGCGAAATGGGAAAAGTAGGTTTGAAGAATGTTTGACAAGCCGCTTGTGTGGTGTATTTCGCTCTTAAGCGACATTCTGCACAAGTAAAGGAGCCGATTTTATGTGTGGGAGCGAGAAGACTGTTTTATTACAAAACCTTTCTATTATTAGTTGCGTTCCCTAACTCGCAAGAAGTTGCAAGAATTTACCAGAAAGCGTTCCCGTACTCGGTTCTCTGGCAAAGTAGGGGAAAAATGGGAGAGTAAAATCGGTCCTCT
>NW_023479205.1:0-2429 GCF_013731165.1 Rhagoletis pomonella | reverse complement strand
GCCATGATTTTTTTTTAAGTTTGCCAACATTTTAAAATCATATAAAAGTGAAGATAAAAAAATTAAATTGATCGAAATTGTTGTTGCTTGAGATTGAAAATAAAAATGTGTGTGTGAGTTTGTGAGTAAATTTAAAAATTAAATTGTTTGGAAACGTCAAGAATTTTAAAAGTGACTCTCGGTTCTACCTTACTATCATATATGTAATACTCCTATATTGGCAGTAAGAGCTAGTACCGTCCGAAAACACTACAGTACAGATATATCAATAAACATGTCGGAAAGAAAAGGAACACATACGTTTATAAATAAACATATACACGACACATTTACAAAAACGGCACTCAAGTACACAATACATTGACAAAAACAGTACTAGACTGTCTCGCTTTGATTTCGGAATGCTTACACATTGAGATGTTAGCTTACTACCAATATAGAAGATGCTTTCCATTTCCAGACAACCGGTCAGGTACGAGCATGATTTTTAATTTCGACCACATTTTCGCGCTTTTTATAATCGAAACTGTATGGTGGAAAGTGTGTTCTAATATCTATTTGATACACAAAAAATAATCACGGCTGTATTTTTTGCTGATATAATACATACATATGTTCCATTTAGTTAAAAAATATAAGAATATTGTAGTATGTACCACAAAAAAGTATATTTTCTATAAAAAATCATAACTCAGAAAAAAAAATCTTCGCTATTAGAGATTTGGGTTGATTGTAGTTCAAAGTGTCTCTTTCCCGGTAAAAAAGTTTGAGAAAAAAAATACACTTTTGAGAAATTAAATTTAAAACAAAATATGCACTTTTTGTTTATTGTTAAATACAAAATTTTAAATAATGAAAATCAATAATTATATCATTCTATCTTGAAGTGACAAGAATTACTGACACTTGAGTAAAAACATTGTTGGAATCTATTAAATTTTGACAAAGTTATGGGCATTTTAAAAAAACATTCTCACTGTCAATTCGAATAATCGATTTTTTTCCTGAAAAACAAAATCGCGTTTAATTCGGCCGGAAAATTTTTCCGAGCCAAAAGAAAAAATACGCGTCTCATTATTTGGACCAACAAACAATGTATTTGAGTTTGGTCGAAATTAAAAATCATGCTCGTACCTGCCCGGTTGTCTGGAAATGGAAAGCATCAGAAGTATTACATATATGCTTACTATATTTTTATCATGGTATGTAGTACATACGACGTAAATAAGTGTATATGTTTGTAGCACCTTAAAATGCAAAATACGTACACATTAGTATATACATAGGTACATCTATATATGGGCAAAAGTAAAAAAAGGTACACTTTCAAAACAAAAAGTTTAACTTCTCAAATCTCTTAATAAATCGTTAAATGTAAGTGTAATTCATTTTCATCAAGTGCGAGGAATAAATATTTAGATTGCTGAAATAGAATAAGCTGGTTTCAAATTACGCTGTGCAAGTTGTAGATTTTAAGCAAAGATTTTGTTGAACTCACTTAATTAGGACGTTCGAAATTCAATGGCATCCCCCGTTATACCAGTTATCGAGGCAACGGTACTTGAAACTTGGATTAAATTTTAACTATTTTATAAATAACTCCCTCAGTTTTGAAGATGTTTTACTAAAATTTTGCACATAACGGTTTTTTTTTAATATTATCCAAATTATTCCTTAAAATTATCGAAACTGGTTCACTATAACATCTAGGTCCCATACAACTGATTATTAATTGGAGGAGTTATAGCGTAAAACAACGTCTCTGAATAATCAGTTTTATGGGACCTAGATGTTAAAGTGAACCGATTTCGATGATTTTAAGAGATAGTGAAGGTAATATTAAAATAACGGGTGATTTTTTTGAGGTTAGGATTTTCATGCATTAGTATTTGACAGATCACGTGGGATTTCAGACATGGTGTCAAAGAGAAAGATGCTCAGTATGCTTTGACATTTCATCATGAATAGACTTACTAACGAGCAACGCTTGCAAATCATTGAATTTTATTACCAAAATCAGTGTTCGGTTCGAAATGTGTTTCGCGCTTTACGTCCGATTTATGGTCTACATAATCGACCAAGTGAGCAAACAATTAATGCGATTGTGACCAAGTTTCGCACTCAGTTTACTTTATTGGACATTGAACCAACCACACGAATGCGTACAGTGCGTACAGAAGAGAATATTGCGTCTGTTTCTGAGAGTGTTGCTGAAGACCGTGAAATGTCGATTCGTCGCCGTTCGCAGCAATTGGGTTTGTGTTATTCGACCACATGGAAGATTTTACGCAAAGATCTTGGTGTAAAACCGTATAAAATACAGCTCGTGAAAGAACTGAAGCCGAACGATCTGCCACAACGTCGAATTTTCAGTGAATGGGCCCTAGAAAAGTTGGCAGAAAATCCGCTTTTTTATCGACAAATTTTGT
>NW_023479204.1:0-2430 GCF_013731165.1 Rhagoletis pomonella | reverse complement strand
AACCTTTTATTTTTTTGCAGATTTTTTTTTTCTCCCTAAGCTCTGTTATATTACAAAAAAAATAAGGTATCATCGAAGAAAATCGATGCAAAACTACGTAAGTTATAAGCGATCAAATAAAAATACCCAGGTTGCGCAATTTCAACGTATACCTCAAAACGTATGTATGGTATAAAGAAGAGTGAAATATCTAGCTATGCTCTGTTTCTATTGAGTTAAAAGTTCAATTTATGAATGAAATTACCCATATTTTTAACTTTTTTTTAAATTTATTTATGTTTATACTATATTCTAACAATCTTTATCTTAATTTGATTTTACTATGTTGTCGAAATAATTATGTGTTCTACTTTGACGCTTATTCAGTTTAGGATCGGTTTCTCTTATGAGAAGCCAGCAGTAATCACCCATCATTGCGACGTCCCAGAATCCTTGATATCGATTCTCAATTAATTTCATTTGCTGATGAAACCTTTCGCCATGTTCATCACTTTCGTCGCCAAGATTTGCCGGAAAAAGCTCAAATGTGAGTGGAGAAAGTGAATTTTTAAAGACATATTTACGCCCATTTTCGCATAATTATTGATTAGGTCGTTCACTATCTGCTCGTAGTTAGGGCTTTTGTGTCTACCGAGAAAAGAAGCAACGACCTTATTGTTGTTATTGTTGATCAACTTTCTTATTTGTGGTCCAACAAAAATACCTTCCTTTATCTTGGCTTGAGAAATATCTGGAAAAACTGTTTTCAAATAGTCGAATGCTTCGCCTTCTTTGTCCAAAGCCTTAACAAAGTTTTTAATGAGACCGAGCTTGATGTGTAAGGGTGGAAGTATGATTTTCTCTTTCTTGACAAAAGGGGTGTATTTGATGTTATCCACACCAACGGTAAACTCGACTCTTTCCGGCCAATCCTTTCTGACGTAGTGGTCCTTACGAGCTCGGCTATCCCACTTGCAGAGGAAGCAGCAGTGCTTGGTGTAGCCACTTTCTAGACCGCGTAGCATTGCAACGACTTTGAGATCAGAACATATTTTCCAATCATGCTCTTCATATTTGATAAATTTGAGTATTTTTTGCATTTCCTCGTAGGTTTCCTTTGTATTTACTGCATGTGCAATCGGGATAGAAGGCTTTTTGTTACCAATATGCAATAATACAGCCTTCAAACTCAGTTTATTGCCATCTATGAACAATCGCCACTCTTTTGAATCATATATTTGACCAAACTCTTTGAATAAACCAGGGATGTCGTTGCAGTAGCATATACTGTCTTTCTTGGTATAGTGTTTGGAAAATGGTTCGTGACGAGTTCTACTATATGTCACCTTAACATCGGATGACACAAATTTAAATTGTTGCATACGAGAAGTGTGGATCTCGGCCTTTTCCTTGGATAGTTCCAAATCTCTTATCCAATCATTAAGTTGTGCTTGTGACAGAACGTTTCTTTCGTTTTCCATGCGAAATTCAGTACAACTTGATCCCCCGCACTCAGATGTTACTGTTGACAATGGAACTGGATCCGCAACTGCCGTTGAATGTAGTACTGGTAATGTCACTGTAGGTACGCTAGCATAGGTTACTCCTCTTGATCTTCCAACGCCAAGTACTTTTTGTAGTAGAAATTGTAGTAGAATATTGCTATAAGTATGACCTAGATTTAGAGAATACAACCATGTAAATGCAAATGACCTAGATTTAAGAAATATAAATACAACTCTGTATATGGAAAGCGTCTGGGTAGAGACAAGAAAAACGAAATAAAGACATTCGTTAAATAGCATCGAGCGAGTGAAGTTGTGCGTTTTGGTGATCGGCCTCTTTTTATTGCCTGCTACATTTTGTTTGACAAATATAACACTCTATTGAATGGCAAGTAGGTTCTCTCCATATCATTGGTGTATCAAATTTCGTTTGTTGTCCTGATTCCCACTGAATCAATTCTACTCGACACGATGTACACAAAGTGTTCGGTGTCCATGGTTTTTCAGAATTTTTAGGCTCAATTCCAAAATACTTGGAGTATAAAGTTTTGATATGATCTGAGAACACTCGTCGTCGCCTTATGATAGTATATTGGCCACACATGAAACAGAACATATCTGGATCCTTATTACACTCAAATTCTCGCGTCCTTTTACTCATTTTATTTTTTTTAATAAATCACGGTTTTGAAATTAGACTTATGAACTGAACTATCTCCGGCGAGCCTTGAAGATGTTATGAAGTTTCAAAGCGCATTAACTCATATTTATACTCGGAACAAGAATAAAATTGAAAAAATCAAATCTTACCTAGACAGAAAGGTTCCTTTTTATAACAAGCCGGGAAAAGAAAATACTACCTGTTTTAGATGTAGGCTTTAGAAATTTTCTGTGTCTTATAATTTTGAAAATCTACCTGCATACTTACCCATAACTGACGGAAATA
>NW_023479203.1:0-2430 GCF_013731165.1 Rhagoletis pomonella | reverse complement strand
GGATCGTCTTCGTGCTTAAATCGGTATAAATATGATTTAAAGCACCCATGCCCTGTCAATATTTGGGTCAAATGGAAGTCCACTTCCCCATGTTCCCTACTTACCCACCTTGATATCGAGGGTATGAGGAGGTGCGTCCAACGACCGCTGGCTGCGCGGTCCCACCTCGTTTGCCATTGCTGCAAGCACCTCTGTGTCACCTCTTCGCGTCTCGTTCGGTTTATAGGCCTGGGGCCTGTCAATTCCACCAGAATGTCAATGGGACAGAGTCCTGCCACCACTAGCGCTGCTTCTTCAGACGTAGTTCGGAATGCACTGCATACTTTGATAGCGCAAAATCTGTGTAAAGACCTTGCTTCTCGTACATATGACGTCTTCCTGAACGCTTCATACCAGATTTGTGCACCATAGAGCAGCACACTGCGCACGACGCTTGCGTTTAGCTGCCTACGCTGTTGTTTCGGGCCTCCTACGTTCAGCATAACCCTTGTTAGTGCCCCTGCCACCTTTTCGGCTTTCTCGACAGCATAATCAATGTGCGTCTTGAAGGTAAACCTCGCATCAAACATTATGCCTAGGTATTTTAGGGCCGCCTTTGACGTAATTTCTTGTTGACCAACCTTTATAGTCGCCACTTCTCTGACTTTTCTACTGCTTACTAGAACTGTCTCGGTTTTTTGGTGCGCAAGTTCCAGTCCTGTTTCGGCCAGCCATGCTTGGATCTGGACGATTGAGCTATTTGCTGCGGTAATTATTTCTTCTAGATGCTTCGCTACCACCACTAGCGCTATGTCGTCAGCAAATCCGACAATTTTCACTCGTTCTGGCAAGGATAGTCGGAGTACACCATCGTACATGATATTCCAGAGTATTGGACCCAGAACCGAACCCTGTGGTACTCCAGCCGAGACTTTATATTCTTTGACACCGTTCTCCGTATTGTACAGTAGCACTCTATTTGCTAGGTAGTTGTCTACAATCTTGCGAAGGTATGCGGGTACCTCGAATCTGCGTAGAGCAGCGTTTATGTGTTTCCAACTTGCTGTGTTGAACGCATTTTTTACATCGAGGGTGACAAGCAAGCAGTACTCCTTTGCTCCTCCCTTCCACCTTTCGCCACTGATTGCATCTTCCGCCAACTGCTTTACTAAACTGGCTGCATCTAACGTTGACCGCCCCTTTCTGAAGCCGAACTGTGTCTCTGAGAGGCCTCCCTTTTCCTCGATTGCTTCTAGCAGTCTATCGCTGCTATACAAATGTACATATGTACAACTCACGGCAGCATACATACACACATACATAATTACGCGCATATTCAAATACAACAATAACTATTTCATTCATAAACGCATGCGCATATTTCTCAAGGCCAAGTAAATTCATTCATAAAAACATAAACAAAATTCATCACCAACAAGCGCAACTTTGTCAATCCAACACAAAAATTCTAAAATCTTAAAATGAAGAAATCTCGGCCAGCCAAGTGAAAAGTGGCAATTATTTCTCTATAACCAGTAAAATAAGTTATCTCGAATCTTGGCAATTTTTGGTAATTTTTGACAAAACACTCTATTTCTCTGTTCCATACCAATATTTCAATCATTAACTAGTATTTTAAAGTGTCATTTTAATAAACATTAAATAAAAGTGTACGTTTTCTGCAGGAAAATACATTATTTTTTTTTAATAAAATCAAAACTCCTAAAATCACAAACATATGTGGTTTTATCGGAAGTTCACAGATGTAACGTGGCAACTTAGCTCGTTTTCACATTTTTCGGTCCGAAATTGTAAAATTTTTGTCCATGACGCGCCACGATTTTTGTACAGGTGGGTCAATGTGCCTTGAACACCATTTACATATATACAAAAAAATTATTTTATTTATTTTTTAATATTAAAAATTTCTATACTTCAAAGCGTTTATAAAAGTATATTTACATATATGCACGGACGATTTTTAATATTTTTCATCCGTAAGCAAATCTTCAGTACCATAAAAGATTCAAACACATCAAAGTACAAGCAATGCAATGTCCAAGCTAGTGCTACTCCACTGTACATGTGTATATGAATGTATGCATGTATGCGTGTAAAAAATGTCAATTCCAGTTGGTTTTTAACCCATTTTAGCGGAATTAGTTGTTTTGGTTTCAGCTGGTTCCAACTGTTAATGAAGCACAATTTTTATGGTTAATCTTGATGAAAGTTACATGTATCGTCCAGAACATGGTTACATGCAGAATTTTAAATTAATTAATATTATTCTCCATATAAAATGTACGAGTATGGCTTTATTAAATGTAAACTTATGCGAAAACCTAAATATTTCGTCAACCAAGGGTTAATTTTGGTGGCGTCGTGGCAATTCGCAGAAATTTAATAATTTGTCTTAGGTTGGGGGACGGCGAGGGGAAGACGAAAGCAGAA